>NW_006922032.1:2276182-2281961 GCF_000298275.1 Orycteropus afer afer | reverse complement strand
GAAGTAGATTGCCCCATCTTCCTTCTGAGGAGTGGCTGGTGGGTTTGAACCACCAGCTTTCTGGTTAGCAGTCAAGTGCCTTAGGCACTATGCTATCAGAGCTCCTAGAATGATGGTACTGCACAACATTTCAGCTCACTTTTTGGAAGCAGATCTCTAGGTCTTCCGAGGTGTCTCTGAATGGAAGTGAACTATCCACCTTTTGGTTAGCAGCAGAGTGTACATTAACTGTTTGTATCACCTAAGGCCTCCTTTACAGAAGTACCTACACTAAAAGTAAGGAATTCTGGTTGCACAGAAAGTAAATTACACACATATATTGCTTTCTTTTATTTAAAAATATTATTTTTTTCTGAAGGAAATTAGTACTGAGATGCACTTAACTTTTTGACTATCAGTCAAAGCTAAATACAAAATCTAGTGATTTATTTAAGTATGATCTACATGTCAGCAATCTTTTTACTAAATGTAGATTATGTTTCTCGATTCTATTATTTCATTTCTTACATTATGTATAATTTCCTCCACTACTTTCTTATTTATGACTGGTGGACTACATGCAAAATTTAGTCTCCCAGATTAGTAATTTGATAAGGTTTCCTCTTTTTGATTTGACTGAAAAATTAAGATTCTAATAGAATAAAAGTTCCATAACTTTAGAAGTATTTCTGTTTATGCCTTCTTTAGATTAGAGGATTTTTGAATATAGTTCATTCAAGAGCTAAATTTAATCATTTGAATTGAGCATGATTACAGTTTCTATATAGGTTTTCTAGAAATTATTATTTACCTGAAACATACAAGAAATTATGGTTAAAATGAATTTAGCATTAAAGACAGTTAAATAAGTGAAAAGGAGTCATATATTTACTTTTATTTGAGCAAAGAAAAATGAGGGCCAATTATCTTCCCTGTCTATCACCTAGCTTTCATAAAACATCTCACTTAACTCACCAAACAATTTAATCATTAGCAGCGGCAGCCACAGCACACAGACAAGTGCTAAATGTTTTAATTATATTAACACATTTTATATCACAATAACTCTATGAGTTAGATATTATCCTTATCCTTATTTAACAGACAGCCCATTTGTAACAGACACAGTAATGGCTAATAATATCCAAGACCAAGCTTAGGCAGCCTGGTTCTAGTATCCGTAGTCATATATACTGCCTTATTCACAAACATTTTCTTCCTTATTTTGCTTTGCTAATGCAGGTAATTTTCCCCTTAATTTAGCAGTAGAACATGAAAGAGTCTAGGCATAAAAATACACTCCATTTGCCCCCATGTGTACAGCTGTGGTGGTGCATTGGATAAAGCTTTTGTCTGATAACCAAAAATATTGGTGGTTCAAACCCACTAGCTCCTCCACAGGAGAAAAGAAGAGGTAGTCTGCTTCTGTAAACATTTGTTGTTGTGGTGGTGGTTATGTGCTGTCAAGTCGGACCCAACTCATAGCAACCCCTTCTTGGGTTTCCGAGGCAGTATCACTATGGAAGTAGATTGCCCCATCTTCACTGTAGGTGCAGTTCTACTCCTACCTATAGGATCACTGTGAGTTGTAATCAACTCAATGGCTGTGACTGTGAGTTGTAATCAACTCAATGGCTGTGGGTTGGGTGTTTTTTTTTTGGTGGAGTAAAAAAAGAGCATGGAAATCCTGTCCAGCAGGACAAGCTGATGATGAAAGCTTTCATCATCAGAAATGAGTTTCCTAGGTCAGACTAAAGCACCAGAAAAAACATGTGTTAATGACAGCTCTAATGTGAGAGAAATCCTTCCCTTCCCTTTCCCTTTGTTCTCTTGTTCTGTACTTTTCTGTCCTTCATATTTTTCATTTTTGCTATATTTATTTTTTCTTCTTTTTCTTTGCAAACTATCTCTGATTTTGGTAAGAGGGATGAAAGATTTTTATTTACAGCTCTCTGTGACATTTTAATGATACTCTCAGATTAGAATGCACGAATCTGTCTTGCAAGGAAGATGAGACTGTATCTCACATATTTATCAGGAGAGATATGTCATCAGGAAGGAGTAGCCTTGGGGAAGTAAAGTAGAGGGTAAAGTGCAAAAGAGAACCTTCAATGAGATGAATTGACACGATGGCTGCAACAATAGGAACAAATGTGGCAACTCATGTGCGGATGGCATGAGTTGCCCAGGACTGGGCAGTGGTTTGTTCTGTTGTATGCAGGGTCACTATGAGTTAGAATTGACTGGACAGCACCACTACCAACAGTATAATGTGTGTACATGTGACACAACAATAGATGAGGAGAGTATGTTAGGGTAAAAATTATCCTGAATGGTTGTTGTTACATACCATTGAGTTGATTTCAACTCATAGCAATCCTACGCACAACAGAACAAAACACTGACCGGTCCTGTGTCATTCTCAAAATCGTTTGAGTGTCTTGTTGCAGCCACTGTGTCAATCCATCTCCTTTAGGGTCTTCTTCTTTTTTCACTGACTCTCTATTTTACCAAGCAGGATGTTCCTCTCCGACACTTCATCCACCTTGATAACATGCCCAAATTATGTGAGATCAAGTCTCGCCATCCTCATTTATAAGGAGTGCTTAGAAGTGCTGTACTTCTCCCAAGACAAGTTTGTTCATTCTTTTGGCAGTCCATTGTATGCTCAATATCCTTCATCTACACCATACTTCAAAGGATTCAACTCTTCTTTGTTTTTCCTTATTCATTGTCCAGCTTTTGCACGTGATTGAAAATACCACATGGCTCGGGTCAGATACAACTTAGTCCTCAAAGTGACATTTTTGCTTTTTGACACTGTAAGATGACATCTGCAGTTTTACCCAGTACAATATGTCATTCGATTTCTTGACTGCTGCATCCTTGGATGTTGATTATAGATCCAAGTAAAATGAAATCCTTGACAACTTCGATCTTTTCTGTTTATCATGATGTTGCTAATTGGTCCAGTTACGAGGACTTTTGTTCTGTTTATATTGAGGTGAAATTCATACTGAAGGCTGTATGTAATCTTTGATCTTCATCAGTAAGTGCTTCTAGTCCTCTTTGTTTTCAGCAAGCAAGGTTATGTTATCTACATAACACAGGTTGTTAATGAGTCTTCCTCTGATCCTGATATCTCATTTTTCTTCATATACTCCAGCTTCTTGGATTATTTTCTCAGTACACAGATTAAAAAAGTATGGTGAAAGAATTCTTGACACATACCTTTCCTAATTTTGAACCATGTAGTAACCCATTATTCTGTACAAAGAACTATCTAATTAATATTATTAAGGGAGCTCTGGTGGCATAGTACATAAGGCATTTGACGGCTGACCAGCCCCTCTGCAGAAGGAAGATGAGGCAATCTACTTCTGTAAAGATTTGTTACCTTGTCAACCAATGGAGATTGCTGTGAGTCAGAATCAACTTGATGGCAGAGCATAATTTTGTTGTTGTTGTTGTTGTTTTAGGTCTTCACGCATTTCATTATATTTTACTCTGTCTTCTTGAGCCATCCTTTGAAATGTTCTGTTCAACTCTTCAGTTCTTCCATTTGCTTTAGCAACTTTGCATTCAAGAGCAAGTTTTAAAGTCTCTTTTGACCTCCATTTTGGTCTTTTCTTTCTTTTTAACAACCTTTTGCTTTCTTTGTGTATTATATGCTTGATGTCATCCTACAATTTGTCTGGACTTTCATCATTAATCTTCAGTGTGTCCAAATCTATTCTTGAGATAGTTTCTAAATTCAAGTGGGACATACTCAAGTTTATGCTTTGGCTCTTGTGGACATTTTAAAATTTTCTTGAGTTTCAACTTGAGCTTGCATATGAACAATTTATGGTCTGTTCCACACTCAGCCTTTGGCCTTGTTCTGACTGATGGTATTAAACTTCTCCATTGTCTCTTTCCACAGATATAGTCTATTTAATTCCTGTGTATTCCATCTGGTGATGTCCATGTGTATAGTTGCAGTTCATGTTGCTGAAAAAAAGGAATTTACAATGAATAAGTCATTGCACTTGCAAAATTCTATCATGTAATCTCTGGTATAATTTCTATCACCAATGGCCTATTTCCTAACTGATCCTTCTTCTTTGTTCCCGACTTTCTCATTCTAAACACCATTAAATTAATAAATTTATTTTAATTGCATGTTTCGTCAATTTCAGACTGCAGAAGTTAGTAAAAGTCTTCAATTTCTTTACCTTGGCATTGGTAGTTGGTGTGTAAATTTGAATAATAGTCACATTAATTGGTCTTCCTTTTAAGGCATATGGCTAAATCCTATCAGTGACAGCATTGTACTTCAGGATTGATTTTGAAATGTTCTATTTGAGGATGAATGTGATGCCATTCCTCTTCAATGTATTGTTTCCAGCATAGTAGTCTATATGATTGTCTGATTCAAAATAGACAATGCCAGTCCATTTAAGTTCACTAGGATGGGAGCTCTGGTAGCATAGTGCCTAAGGCACTTGACTGCTAACCAGAAGGCTGGCGGTTCAAACCCACCAACCACTCCTCGGAAGGAAGATGAGGCAATCTACTTCCATAGTGATACTGCCTGGAAACCCAAGGAGGGATCGCTATGAGTCGGGTCCAACTTGACAGCACATAACAACAACAATACCTAGGATATGGATCTTTATGCATCCCATTTCATTTCTGACAAGATGAGTTTTCCTAGATTCATATTTCATGGAATCCACTTTCCAGTTTTAATGGAAGTTTGCAGCTGTTTCTTCTCATTGTCAACCCTGCCACATCGGCAAATGAAGGTTTTGAAAGTTTTACTCAATCCATGTCATTAGGGTCAAGGCACATTAGTACCACAACAACAACTAATCTACAGAGCCCATCTTCTGACACTATATCAGACAATGTTTCATGCTTTTCATAAGATTTTACTGCCAATTTTTGTAGAAATATAAACCCAAGACCTTTCTCTTAGTCTGTCTTTTTCTTAATGCTCCACTGAAACGTGTTTACTATGAATGGCCCTGCTGGTATTTGAAATTCCAATGGCAGAGCTTCCAGCATCACAACAACATGAAAGCCACCAGAGTATGACAAACAGACAGACAGAGTGGTGAATCCTAAATGGCAGTGCTATTTAAAATCTGTAGTCTTCTCACTAACTTACAGCATGAAGCTTAAGTTGTCTGTAAGTGAATAAAAATATGTAATGAAAGACATTCAAATTAAGCCTCATTTTGTTGAATTTATTTTAAATGTTGTACCAAACAAGGTTTTTTTTTTTTTTTTAAATTGTGCTTTGGGTGCAAATTTACAAAGCAGATTCATTTTACTCTCAATAGTTCATGCATATTTGATTTCATGGTCCTGATTATAATCCCCAACCATAAAAAAAAACCTCTCCTCCCTACTAAGACTACCTCTTCCCTGTGTCCTTCTTATCTATGCATTCCTGTCTGTCAAGGTTTCCCTCTATGTGAATGTTATCCCTCTGATTGGCCACCCCTCTGATGGCTGATTGATCTAAGGGGTGCATCTCCCTAGGTAGGTGGGTGAATCTCTCTGGGGCCGATACTCTGCTTGTAGTTCTTTCCACTCTTAGGCTGAGACCAAATCCATGGAAGTGAGTCCATTTTTAGGGCCAAAGGATAACCCAGGGCCACAATCTTGGGGGTTCTACCAGTCTCTATCTGGCCAGTAATTCTTGTCATTTTTGTTTTTTAATTTTATTCCACATTTCTCTTCCCACTCTATCAAGGATCTCCAATTTTGATCCCTTTCAGAGTGGTTGGCATTGGTAGCCAGGTACCACCTA
>NW_006922032.1:2250899-2257461 GCF_000298275.1 Orycteropus afer afer | reverse complement strand
GTTCTGCTGTGCATGGGGTCGCTAGGAGTCGGAAACGACTCGACGGCACTTAACAACAACAACAATTTATTTTCTCACATGATTTATGCATGATAATTTATTTTCTTATCTAACTGTAAATAATTAATATTTTTGTCTGTACTGATTTAACAGTGATGCAATTCTCTCTCCATTCTCTTCATATCCATTTGTAATGTTATTGTATTGTTCAATTTAAAATTCCTGGAAGTAAGTAGTAGATCTTCATAGCTCCTTTGGAAGGGCTTTTACGAGAATGTCATCTTAGAGTATTATTATTTTTTTTATTATTATTATTTTAATAAATGCTGTTTTGTCTAATAATATTTTTGTGGAAAATTACTTTGATCCTGTTAAAACATCTCAGCTTCATTAGAGCTCAGTGGATTCATATTCCTATTCTATCCAATATGTTGAAGATGTTAAGCATACATTGATGGGTCTAAAATTAACTGAAATGACAGATTACTAATGATTAACTTTTTTAAAATCCTGAAAGGATGAAAATTCTTAAAGATTTTTTAGAAACTTCTTGGTTTTAAAAGCTATGAATACTATATTTTCTAATAAGACACAGAATCAGAAGGGTATGTCAACTGAATCTATAAGGTAGACTTCAATTAAGTTATTTTATTCATAGTATATTAAATTGTGTTTTACTTGATACAGACAAATATAGATGAATAACTTATTTTTTATCTTTATGTAAGAAAAAGAAATCATGTTTCTTTCTTCTGTGACTTGCTGTTATCATACAAGTTTGTTTTAAGTTAAATTATGTAATTGGATAATATTATAGCTGGCGGTTCAAACTCACCAGCCACTCCTCAGAAGGAAGGTTGGGCAATCTTCCTTAGTGATACCACTGTGGAAACCCAAGGAGGGGTCACTGTGAGTCGGGTCTGACTCGATGGCAAATAACAATATGTTGTTGTTAAGTGCCATCGTGTCATTTCCGACTCATAGCGACCCCATGCACAGCACAACGAAATACCGCCAGATCCCGCTTCAGCTCCATGATCTTTGCTATTCTTGAGCCCATTGTCGCAGCCACCATATCAATCCATCTCGTCGAAGGCCTTCCCCTCTTTTGTCAAAATAACAACATAGTTCATGAATAATATCTATTGAGTGAATATTACAAAATACATTGATCTATTTTACGGTAGGTATATATTTGAGTGATTTTAAGTTTTGGGTAATTATGAAAAATCATCTTGCAAATATTCAGAAACATATTCCCCAGAAGATATATGCAATAATTTCTCAAAAGTATATACCTAGAAGTAGGAAGACTGGGCAATCTACTTCCGTAAAGATTTACCACCTCAAAAAACCAAAAGGGGTCTTTGTGAGTCGTAATCAACTCTATGGCAATGAGGGTTTTTTTTTTGTTTTGTTTTGTTTCTTTCTTATTTTATGAGAAGTAGAACTATTGGGTCAAGTGTATATGCATGTTCAATTTTAGATGCTATGGCCATCTTGTTTTTCAAAGTGTTTGTATCAATAGGAATCTTACTAATATGAGTTTCCCATTTTCCACATCCTCTGAACACTTGGGATAGCCAAAATCTCAATTTTTGCTAATTTTAGGATATAAAACAAAATTCCTCTGTTTTTAATTTGTATTTTCTTATGCTAATGAGAACTGGGAAACCTTATGAATAGCCCTGAAACATTGAAACATTGTCAGATAGAGTGCTGACATGAGCCCCTTAACTTGGAAGACACTTAAAATATGACTGAAAAAGAGCTGCCTCCTCAAGGCAGAGTCATCCTTAATGACACCGATTAAGTAAAGCTTTCCAGACCTTCATTTTTAGATGGGGCATGATGCATAAAGGCAAAAAAACAGCTGCAAACCTTAATTAATAATTGGAACATGGGAAGTACAAATCTAGGAAAACTGGAAGTTGTCAAAAATGAAACGGAATGGATAAAGATCAATATCCTTGGTGTTAGTGAGCAGAAATGGACTGGTGTCGGCCACTTTTAATCAATCACATGGTCTATTATACCAGAAATGACAAATTGAAGAGGAATGGCATTGCACCAAACCAAAATCTAACTCACTGCCACTGAGTTGAATCTGACTCATAGCCACCCTTCCTTGGGTTTCCAAGGTGGTATCTCTATGGAAGTAGATTGTCCAGTCTTCTTTCTGAGGAGTGGGTTTGAACCGCCAGCTTTCTTGTTAGCAGTCAAATGCCTTAGGCACTATGCCACCAGAGCTCCTAATAGCATTGCATTCATCGTCAAAAAGAACATTTCAAGATCAATACTAAAGCACAATGCTGTAGGATATAGGCTAATATCCATATGCCTACAAGGAAGACAAGTTGATGCTACTGTTATTCAGATTTGTGCACCGACTACTAAAGCGAAAGATGAAGAAATTAAAAAAATTTACCAACTTCGGCAGTCTGAAATTGACCAAACATGCCATCAAGATGTATTGATAATTCCTAGTTATTGGAATGTGAAAGTGGGAAACAGAGGAATCATCGGTAGATGTAAAATATGGCCTTGGTGATAGAAATGACACTAGAGAGTGCATGATAGAATTTTGCAAGGCCTATAACTTATTCATTGCAAATACCTTTTTTAATCAAAATAAATGGTGACTATACATGTGGACCTTGCCAGATGGAATTCACAGGAATCAAAATGAATTCATCTGTGGAAAGAGGTGACAGAGAAGCTAAATATCATCAGTCAAAACAAGGCTAGGAGCTAACTGTGGAACAGGTCTTCAGTTGCTCAAATGCAAATTCAAGTTGAAGCTGAAGAAAATTAAAACAAGTCTACAGAGACAAAATATGACTTTGATTGTGTCCCAGTTGAATTTAAAGACCATCTGAAGAGCATATTTGACACATTGAACATTAATGACTGAAGACAAGATGATTTGTGGGATGACATCAAGAATATCACATATGAAGAAAGAAAACTGTCATTAAAAAGACAAAAAGGAAGAAAAGACAAAAATGGATGTAAGAAAAGACTCTGAAACTTGCTCTTGAACAGAGAGTAGCTAAAACTAAAGCTGAACAGAAGATTTTGTCTTGAGAAGATGGAGTATTATAATGAAAAACGCAAAGACCTGGAATTAGAAAATCAAAAGGGAAGAACACACTCAGCATTTCTCAAGCTGAAAGAACTGGAGAAAAAAATTCAAGCCTCGAGTTCCAATATTGAAGGGTTTTACGGATAAATATTCTGTCTCATCTCCAATGATCTTCAGTGTGATTGCTCATAATGTTTTTATTTATTCATTCATACATTCAAACCATATTTCCTGAGTGCTTACCATGTGAAATTGTAAAGGACTACACTTTATCTGGATCCACAATCAACACCTATCGAAGCAGCAGTCAAGAAATCAAATGAAGTATTGTATTGGGCAAATCTGCTGCAAAAGACCTCTTTAGAGTGTTGAAAAGCAAAGTTGTAACTTTAAGGATGAAGTGTGCCTGACCCAAGCCATGATATTTTCAATCGACTCATATGCATGTAAAAGCTGGACAAGGAATAAAGAAGATCAAAGAAGAACTGATGCCTTTGAATTGTGGTATTGGTCAAGATTATTGAACATACCATGGACTGCCAGAAAAATAAACAAATCTGTCCTGGAAGAAGTACAATCACTATACTTCCTAGAAGCAAGAATGGTGAAATTACAAGTACATCTTATATACTTTGCTGATGTTATCAGGAGTGACCAGACGCAGGAGAAGGGCATCATGCTTTGTAAAGTGGACCATAAGCAAAAGAATTGAAGACTAAATAAGATAGATTGATACAGTGGCTGTAACAACGGGATCAAACACAGCAAGGATTTGAGGATGGCACAGGTTCAGGCAGCATTTCATTCTATTGTACATAAAGATTCTGTGAGTCAGAACTGGCACCTAACGACACAACAATAGCAATAAATGCCAATTTATTGTAGTTTTAGTTGCATTTACATTGGTATTAATGATATTAAGCACTTTTTCACATACTTACTGGCCATTCCTATATCATTCTTTGTGAATTGTCTGTTCAAATCATTCTCCCATCTTCTTTTTGTTCTTGTCTATTCGTGATCTTAAGAGGAATGCTCTGTGTCTTTCTCCACTGATTAAGATGTTAGCTGTGGATTTTTCATAAATGCCCTTTATCATATCAAAGAATTTCCTCTGTATTCCCAGCTTATTGAGTGTTTTTCATTGTGTTGTTTTATTTGTTTCTTTTTCTCTCATGCCAATGATATTGAGAGTTGTTTTAGGTACTAACTAGGTACTTTTTTAGAGAGATATGTTTTCAAATTCTTTGCCAAATTTTTAATTGCATTATTTGTCTTTTTAATTGTTCAGTTGTAAGAGTTTGTTATATATTCTAAATACTAGTCCCACAGAAAATGCGTGATTTGCAAATATGTTCTCCCATTAGGAGGATTGTCTTTTCACTTTCTTGATAGTGTTCTTTAAAGATCTAAGGCTGTAATTTTTTATTAGGGTTATTTTATTTTACTAGAAATTATATGTTCGGTGGATCATTTAGCCTGACCATTATTCAAATCTGGGCTTTACTATTTTTTAAATAATTTATTTTATTTCTTCTTCTTCTTGTTGAAAATATACTCAAGAAAATATACACCAATTCAACAATTTCTAGGTGTACAGTTTAGTGACATTGATTACATTCTCCAAGTTGTGCAACCATTCTCTTCCTTTTTTACAGAATTGTTTCCCCCTCATTGGCATAAACCCATTGACCATAAGTTTCCTGTCCAAACTATCCACTTGTTGCTGTCAGTTTGATGCCATATAGATAGGAGCTTGAAGATGTTATGCTGAGTGAAATAAGTCAATCACAAAAGGACAAATATTATGTGACCTCACTTGCATAAAGACAAGGACAGGCAAATGTTTAGAGAATAAAGTTTTTTAGTGGTTACCAGGGATGGAAGGAAGGGGGAAAAATGAGAGTTATTCTTATGGAATACTGAGTTTCTGTTTAGGGTGACTGGAAATTCATAATGTTTAAGGGTAATGGTTGCACAGCTGATTAATATGAAAGATGTCAGTAAGTTATACACCTATAAAAAGCTGAACTGGCAAATGTGGTGTGATAGATATATTTACAACAAGAACAACAAAGACTAGCTACTGAGGTTGCTTTTGTACAACCAAACATTTTATATCATTTGGTATCTTGGTTTAGAGGTTTAAGGCCGTGATTTCATGAGCCACCCCAAATAATTGGCCTAATATAATTTTTAGTGCTTCCGTTCTACCTCCCAGTGCACTGTCTAGTTCCTGAGGTCTTAAAAGATTTCAAGCAGCCATTCAATGCACACCAACAGATTCCTTTGTGCCTGAAACAACAGAGGAAGAAGAGAGTCAGGAATAGGAAGAAGAAGTGGAATATTTGGCTGATTGCTTCCATGAACAATTATTTCCTTTGTCATGAGGCCAGAAGAACTGGATGGGACTGTCTGTCATCAAAGAACACTTTGATCCAAAAGTCCATAGAAGAAAGTTGATCAAAAAGAGAAACATACAGAACAGAATTCTGTTTTCTTGGACCCATAGAGGGTATATGAATACCTGAAATGGCTGCCTTGAGATAATCAAAAATAAACCAAAAATATCCCATGAAGTCTTCTTAAAATAAAAAATAAAAAAATAGTTTAGCTTAACTACTGAAAAAGAGTTCTTCCCTGAGCACTATGCTCTTTTAAAGAACTCTGTATATGGGATCAAAAGCTTTTAATATTAATGAAGACCAATTTATCTGTTTTCTTTTTTTGGTCATATATTTCATGTCATATTGTCTAATCCAGAATCATGCAGAATTATGTCTCTGTTTTCTTCTAAAAATGATACAGTGTTTGCAATTACATGTAGATCTCTGACTCAGTGTGAGTTAATTTTTATATGTGGTATACAGTAGAGATCAATTTGATTCTTCTCCTTATGATATCCAGTTGTTCCAGCAAGATTTGTTGGAAAAACTATTTGTCTCTTTTATTTATCTTGACACCTATATTCAAACCTTATTCTTTTTTAAGATTGCTTTTGCCATTCTGGGCCACATATCTTTTCATATAAATTTTAAGGTCAGCTTGTTTATTACTGCAAAAAAAAAAAAAAAATCCCACTGGGATTTTGATAGGAATTGCATTGAATCTGTAGATTATATTGGGGAGTATTGCCATTTTAATAATAATTAATCTGCCAATCCACAAACAGAGGGTGTCTTTATATTTATTTTAGTAATGTTTTGAAGTTTTAAAGGTAAAAGTCTTGCACTTCTTGTTAAAATAAATTCGTAAGTACGTTACTTGATGTACCAAAAACCAAAAACCAAACTCACTACAGTGGAATTGGAGCTAACTCATAGTGACCTCTCCTTGGACTTCCAAGGCAGTGTCTCTACAGATGTAGATTGTTCAGGAGTGGGTAGGCAAGTAAAAAATGTCAGCATTGCATTAGTTTCTTGAAACATTTCAACTGGTATTCTGTCAATTCCCATAGCCTTGCTTTTCCCCAATGCT
>NW_006922032.1:2248403-2250549 GCF_000298275.1 Orycteropus afer afer | reverse complement strand
TGCCCAACCTTCCTTCCGAGGAGTGGCTGGTGGGTTTGAACCTCCAGCCTTCTGGTTAGCAGTCAAGTGCCTTAGGCACTGTGCTACCAGGGCTCCCCTCTAGGCATTTTAGAGCTAGACATCAAGCTTACCAGTATCTAGCCTATGATACCTTCAGAAGTAGATAGAGGTCTATGGAAATAATTTTGGTAGGAAGAATTCTATTTCACAATAATCTTTTCTAACAAAGTTCTCTTTCTTTTAGGAATTGGTGTGCTTATGTACACACCAGGCTATCGCCCACAGTAATATTGGACAGCAAGGTCACTTATGTTCCAGGTGGGAGAAGTCCCTGTGGATGGAACTGTCCTCAGAGGTATGTAGCGTTTCTTGGAAAGAGCCACCATAACTGGGCAGATAAAGAGGAACTCAGTCATCCTAGATACATATGTGTGGCAGAGGTAGAGGAGGATCATCACATACAAATGAGATTTGTAGCTTTGAGCAAGTTAAAGTTAGATACAAATAATGCTTGCCTCATATGGTTGTTTTTAGAATCATTTGAGAAAATGTGATTATGTCCTTACTCTAGTGTCTGATACATTATAAGTATTCAATAATTGAGAATTCTCATGCTTGTTTCTATTTTTACTATCATTTTTGTTCCATGATCTGATAAACATTCTTGTTTAATTACTTAATTCACTTCATACACAGTTTTGAAGATTTATTGATAATTTCTCTTTCATCTTAGTTAAAAATGAGTCCATGACTTGGCTCATATCCTAAAATTCCTGGAAAGCCACTAATTGCAATTATGCATAATAAAGCAGCTAAATGAGGTCTTTCTTTTTGTGTCTATTCTAATGACCCATGTTATTTGTTTTTCATCTTTAAAAAATCTATGTAATTGTCCTAAAATGTGGGGCTGAGTAATTGATAAATTTTCTGAATTCATACAGAGTAGCTCAGCTGGAGTGTTTCAGAAGAGCCTATAGTAAAATATAAAATTGTTATTCAGCCCATGATGGTTAATGTTATGCAAATTGTCACACAAATAACTCAGGCAATGAATCTGACACATTGACAGTCTGGAACAGTGTACGGTAAGGATACATAAAATCAAGGTGTTTCTTAGTCCTTTGAGGAACAGCTAAGGTTCATGGTCCAGAGAGCTAAGCACATCTTAGGGATTTGGGAGACCAGAGCTCTAGTTCTGCTTTCAGCAGTTACTCCCATTGTGACAATTTCCTTGCCAATATGAGATACAAATAATGCATTGTTAACTCTTTAGTAATAACAATATTTTCTCCATAACCTCTATGATAATGCCCTTCTGGGTTCAAGGTGAGTATTTTTCTCTCTTTCTGTTTAAGTAAAACAGAAATATTTCTATTTACTCTCATATGTTTCTAGATAGCTTAGGTAGCTATTTCAATAATTATGCACTATCTGTAACCTTATTATTATTATTATTGTAATGTCTGAGCAACATACACCAGAAATCCAGTCTTCCAAAGCAGAAACATTGACTTCAACAATAATGTAACTAGCTGCTTGAGCCCACCCATTGTTATTGTTATTAGCTGCCCTGGAGTTGGCTACCAACCAATGTCAACCCATGCATAACAGAACAAAATGCTGCCTTGTCTTGTGCCATCCCCATGAGCAGTTTGCCAGTCACATCACTATGATATATAGGGTGTTCATTGGCTGATTTTTTTTCAGTAGATTTCCCAGGCTTGCTTTCTAGTCTGTGTTAGTCTGGAACTCTACTGAAACATGTACAGATCATAGTAACCGACTAACTTCCAATGACAGACAGGTGGTGGTTACTCTTGAGGTACATTGGTGGGGAATTGAATCCAGGCCTCCTGCACAGATGGCAAGAATTTTACCCCTGAACTACAAACTGACAGATCTTTCCAAACTGCCTTGCTTCCTACTTAGCTTTTGCTGTTGGAGTGGAAATGGTAATTCACTAGCATTATTTAAAGGATATGTTTTTGTTGTTTTTGTTGTTGTTGTTATATGCTGTCGAGTCGGACCCAACTCATAGCAACCCCTCTTTGGTTTCCAAGGCGGTATCACTACAGAAGTAGATTGCCCAACCTTCCTTTCGAGGAGTGGCTGGTGGGTTTGAACCGCCAGCCTTCTGGTTAGCAGT
>NW_006922032.1:2233632-2245353 GCF_000298275.1 Orycteropus afer afer | reverse complement strand
AGCAACTTTAAAAACCTAAACCTAAACTCACTGCCACGAAGTTGATATTGACTCATAGAGACTCTATACGACAGAGTAAACCTGCCCCATAGGGTTTCCAAGACTATAAATCATTAAGGAAGCAGATTCCTACATCTTTCTCCCATGGAGTGGCTCATAGGTCTGAACTACTGACCTTTTGACCTTGTGATTAACAAGCAACCAAGAGCTACCAAGTTAAAGCAACTTTATCACCCTAAAACCTCATAAGCTTTCTTTTAGTTTCTTTCTCCATTTTTATCTTGGTTTTATATGAGTAATTGGAGGACTAACTAAATATCTTAAACCAAAAAAAAAACAAACTTACTACTGTCAAGTTTTTTCTGACTCATAGCGACCCCTCACTGGGTTTCCAAAGTGGTATCTCTACAGAAGTAGATTGCCCAGTCTTCTTTCCGAGGAGTGGGTTTGAACCACAAGTCTTTTGTTTAGCAGTCAAATGTTTTAGGCACTATGCCATCAGGTCCCAACTAAATATCTTACTTGTTCTTAATTATGTGTTGTAAAGGCATGCCATGTTGTTGTTGTTGTTATTGTTATTGTGTGCCATCCAGTCAGATCTGACTCATAGTGACCCCTCCTTGCGTTTCCCAGGCAGTATCACTATAGGAAGTAGATTGCCCCACCTTCCTTCTGAGGAGTAGCTGGTGAGTTTGAAACACCAGCCTTCCGGTTAGCAGGGAAGTGCCTCAGGCACTACACTACCAGCGCTATTATGCCATGTTAGTATAACAGAAATACAAATTATATATGTTTAAAAAAGTTATCATTATAATTGGTCTTTATGTTATAATAAGACTACCCTCTAGTTTTATTCCAATTTAAATATTTGAAATAAGCATTGTCCTTATGAATTAAAATTCAATTCTAAATATACAAAATATGTCATGAATAATTCTGCCTTTTTTTTTTAAGTCCTAATGGAGCCATTTTTTCAACTGAGATTTTAAGAATTTTCTGGTGCAAAGCTCATCAAACACATGGTAACCTGCTGTGGCCTAACATCTATGCAACTATTACTTTGCTCTTGGCTTTAAATAAGATTCCTTTGAAAAATAAGATATGGCATATTTTAAATGAATGAATATTACAAGAAAGGTCATTAGCAGTAGTAGGGAATTCAATCAACAATGTAAGAGACTGTGATTAAAGATTAATGTAAGTGTGGAGAAGCCATTATGATTCACATTAGGAAAAAGAAAATCATAGTACAAGAGCTCTAGGAACCTTGTAGTTTACTTAGAGATATTACATATGGCTTTACTAACCCATACAATGAAAATCAGTAGCCAAATTTCTCTGTCATGCTATTTTTTGTGTCTGACCCAAATTTCAGAGATATAAAAATTCAATACAGTTTTAGAATATATCATAAATAATGTACTACATTTACAATCAGGACAAATAAACTTCTAAAGAAAATACTATCATACTGAAAACATTTGGCAATGACCTATTTTACTATCTTCTAAAAAGATCAATACATGACCTTCAAAGGACTTTTGACTTATATGTGGTTGCATAAATGTACTAACAATGGTAAAATACATTTATTACTTCTTGTCTGTACTTGTATTTCTAAGATCTGAGATTAGTTCTTATATTTCTGTTTTTACATGAAGGAGAATATTTTGGGAATATTGATTCCATAATGATTTCTTGAGGATTCAAAGTTTGTTTGCAAAGTACATTTCTCGAAATTAAGGATATCTGTATACCTATTGCACACAGGAACTAAACCAGCAAGTATGTGGCAATTAGCAAAGTTTCTGTGTTAAAGACTATCATGGACTTCAGCTAATGAGTACTGTCATTCCTTTATACTTCGTTCTCTTATACTTACTTACCCATTATCAACCACCTTGGTGGACTATATGCATCCAGGAAAGAGAATAGGTAGGAGTCCATCATTGTTAGGCAACACAAGAAACAAAGACTAGTTGACTATTTTGAATATCTATGATGTACTATCGTTCTTTTTTTTTTTTTTTTTTTTTTTACTTTTATTGTGGTGAAAACATACACAATAAGACATTCACCAATCCTTCACTTTTTGGAAAGTACTACATGAAACAGAGTTAAAATAGCTTAGCTTTGGTTGTTTAATGGTGCCTTGTGTTCTAATCGGAAGGTACTTGTAGATATCCTAATAGTTGATTTTCAAATCATTGTCTTGGCTCTCTGCGGACAAAAATGTCTAAGAACAGTTCTGAATCTGACCTTCTGACAATCTAGAATAATTGGCACTACTTGCAATTCAAGTCTCTGCTTTTTGAGGATCATAGAAAAAGTTTGGCAGTCTAAAAGGAACTTAATCTTGTGATGTGTATCCAAGCCGTTTTTTGTAATGTCAAGATTAACACATTATTTAAATCTGCTTTATAAAATTTGCAATAATACATATTTCCAGTAGATGTCTCTAAAATGTTCTGAAGTAAAACAAGGAAAGTGTGGCTTGCTTTAATGACACAAAGGACAGGAATTTAAGTTCAAATAGTGTTAGATTAAAGAGGAGAGAAGAAAAACTACTTTGCAAATGTATAAAAAATAATCCAGAGCCAGCTTTGGTCAGATCTTCTGTATGGGAAAAAGATGTTTTATAAAGTCTATCAAAGATCATGTGAATATTGTAAATACACAACTATGCATAGTTATTGGAATAAACTGACTTCCAACATACATTATAAATACATAATAAATTTTTAGTCTTCCAAATGTTCTGCAATAATTCAATAAATAATAAAAAATTATAAATAAAATTTTAAAATACTTTAGAATTCAATAATTATGTAAATTATAAAATAGCTACTGTTACTAACATTTTGCTGTAGTGCCTAAGGCATCTGACTGCTAAGCAGAAGGCCGGCGGTTCAAACCCACCAGCAGCTTCTGGGAAGGAAGATTGGGCAATCTACTTCTGTGTAGATACCACCTCAGAAACCCAAGGAGAGGTCTCTATGAGTTGAATTGACTGGATGGCAGTGAGTTTTCAGTTCCAGTAAAATGATTTTAAAATGTTATTCCAAATAATAAGGAGCCGTGGTGGCGTGGTGCCTAAGGCATTTGACTGCTAACCAGAAAGTCGGCAGCTCAAACCCACCAGCTGTTCTGTGGAAGGAGGACTGGGCAATCTACTTTCGTAAAGATTTACGCCTCAGAAACCCAAAGGGGTCGCTATGAATCAGAATCAACTGGATAGCAGTGAGATTAGTTGTTTTTTTTTTTTTTTTAATTCCAAATAATATGAAATGAAAGTTGTAACATTTAAAAGAGAAAAAAAAATATGTTGCTTATATTTTAGCTATCTAGTTCTTCTCAGTACTGGTTAACACTTTCCTCCTTGAGAAAAAATATTACCTCCTATAAGGCATTTCTAGTCTGTTTTATTTGGTCATCATGTGTCTGAATCTGCTTGATCATGGTAAGTTTGTTTTTTTGTTTTCATAAGCATCTTGCTCGATAAAATTATGATACTTTTAGTTAAAAATAAAATATACTTTTATCTTTGCTGCACCAAATTGCTTATGTTAATTTACCCACTAACTTTCAGTAATTATATATATATGTGTAAACATTAGCCATGCAAGCATTCACTTTATATGCAAGATACTTTCATCTTTAACTGGAAGCCAGCATGTTACCAAGCCACACAAGAAGGTTTTCTGGCTCTAAGGGGGAAAGGGCAAACTTGCTCATTACTAAGTTACCATTAATGACTTCCTCCATATGTCCATATGTCTCAAAGGCCTGGAAGGAGAAAAAAGAAAATTCACAAATAAAACCTGTCTCATTAAAAAAAAAAAAAGAAAGAAAAAGAACTGAATAAAGAAGCTGCTGCTCTTGACACTTGACAGTTTTGTCTCTCTAAGTCCTTCACGCACCAAGGTCAGAGTTTCAATTGCAGGGGAATAAAGAGAAATTGTGTTGGGGAAAGAAGGGAAAAAATCCAATTTTTAAAACATATTGCATTTTTTAAAAAATATGAACTGCATAAAGATCTTTAAAAGTTATTTGACTCAAATAAAAACCCTCTGTCCCTGCACCTATCTCATCAAGAAATCTTAGAAAGACCCAAGGGGGGAGGAGGGGGAAGACTTAGAAATCTGCACCCTGTAGAACAAAGCAAAGGTCTGTACTTAAGGTGAGAGATAAGATAGATTGCCTGGAAAGCCTAGAATCTGTGGCAGTCCTAGTGGTGTGGTAGAGAATACATTTGGGAAGACAGAAAGACTGGTAAATGAAAAAATAAAAGCACATCGATCAACCAGGTTGTTTATCACAGGAGAGTAACTGACTCCACTGTCAGAGATCCTATCAGCACTTCTCCTCGGGTTAAACCCTGTGTAATAAATTGGTATGAATTCCAGTATTGAATTCTAGTCTACAAACAGAACTAGGAAAAGATAACATAAACTACTGCATTTGTGAAACCGGTCTTTCAAGTTTTTAGCCACCTTGGCAAGGATTCCATCCAATGGATTTCTAGGGAAAAGAGGTCCATGTGACAATTACCTCTCAAAGGCCTTTGTGTGATGTTTAATAGTTGTTCCTTAGTTTTTTTCAGAAGTACAAAGACCTCACCTAGTTCCTCAAAACCAATTGATTTAAAAATGACAATAGCTATGAATGAATAGAAGTTTTGTATAGACACACTTATAATCTCACTGTTTTTTCCCATTCAAAACTATATTTTTCTGATTATACTCTCTTACAAGAGAGAGCTCTGGTGGCATAGTGCCTAAGGCATTTGACTGCTAACCAGAAGGCTGGCAGTTCAAAACCACCACCCACTCCCAAGAAGGAAGGTTGGGCAATCTACTTCCATAGTGATACCATCTCGTAAACCTAAGGAGGGGCGGCTATGAGTTGGATCCGACTCCAAGGCAATGGTTGCGTTTTTGCGTATTCTCCTTCATATCAGTCTTTTTAAAACAAAAATATAGAATAAATTTAATTTTTCACATTTTACATGTATTATGTTTCCATATGATGAGTGGACCACCAAAGATCAGCTTATACAAGTAAACTAGATTCTTTTTCCCTTTCAATTTTTTTTTTTTCCTTCTGACAATTTTATTCTTTCTCTTTATTTTCTCACTTGTCACCAATTTTAAAATTTTTCTTAGAATTTTAGTTTCCATTTCTAATCTACTGATTTTCTGTAACACATCACTTTCTATTCTCCTATTTATAATGTAGTACTTTTTTCCAAATTGCATAAATAGTATTTATCCAAGATTCTTTTGACCCTTAAGTCAATAGAAAATTGGACTTTAATACTCTTCATTTGCCTCTTTTCTTGACATTTTGCCTTGTGCCCCTGGTTTGTTTTACTTCTTGTGCATTTAGGATCTTGCCTGGACTTGGTAGCTGAAACAGAAATATGATCTGATGAAGTGTTCCTACCCAAACAGAATTCTAGAAGACTTGAAATTAAAATAAACTCCCCCTTACTCCTTTGTGTGTGTGTGTGTGTATCTGCTTTGTCAAGCCTCAAATAGTGAAGGATAGAATGAAACATGATATTACAAACTCCACATTAAACATACAATGTAATGCTTCATACAGAGTGAGGTGAAAAGTCTAGAATATGATCATGTAACTTATTATAAAACTTCATATTCAAAATTTAACAACTGCTATTCAGTAACTTCAGTTCATACTGTTATTGTTGTTAGGTGCTATCAAATTGTTTTCTTATGCACAGCAGAAGGAAACACTGCCTGGTCCTGTGCTAGCCTCACAATCCTTGCTATACCTGAGCCCACTGTTGCCCCCACTGTGTCAATCCATCTCGTTGAAAGCATTCCCCTTTTTCCTGACCCTCCAATTTACCAAGCATGATATCCTTCTCTAAAGAATGGTCCCTTCTGACATGACCAAATTTAGCTGAGACAAAGTCTGACCATTCTTGCTTGCAAGGAGCATTCCGGCTGCACTTCTTCCAGGATAGATATGTTTGTACTTTTGGCAGTCTATGGTACTTTCAGCATTCTTTGCCAACACCACAACTCAAAAGCATCAACTCTTCTTCAGTCTTCCTTGTTCATTGTCCAGCTCTCTCATGCATACAAGGCGATTGGAAATACCATGGCTTGAGTTATGTGCAGCTTAGTGTTCAAGGAGACATCTTCAGCACTTAAAGAGGTCTTCTGCAGCAATATATAAATCAAACATTTTTCAATTTAATATTTTTACTTTACTTTTTACTTACTAACCTCATATTATCTATATTATAAACTATTTGCCAAGTATTATAAATCATAACACAAATCACTCATCATTTTGTTTTAGTAATTTCTAAATAATTTCTCATTTCTGAAAATTATTAATGTGCTCTTATTTTGATGTAGATGACACTAGTTAAATGATGTCGCACTTGGAGAGAGGATTTAACATTGGGAAGAACATTTCAACTCTTCCTTATCTGATTTAGAGCCACTGGGTCACGAGTTCATAATGTCTCTTAATATCAGTGATTGTCATCCTGTTAGAGTGTCTATTAAAAAAACCCACTGCCATCAAGTCAATTCTGACTCATAGCTACCCTCATTGCGTTTCCAAAGTTGAAAGTAGATTGCTTTATCTTCCTTCCACAGAGGAGATGGTGGGTTTGAACTGCTAACATTCTAGTAGCATTCAGATATGGTAGGCACTGTACTACCAGAGCTTATGTATTAAACCAAACTCACTGCCATCAAGTCGATTTGACTCATAGAGACCCCTCCTTGGGTATAGGAGGTGGTATCACTACAGAAGTAGATCACCTTATGTATTAGGCTCTACTAAATTAACAATTGTGTTCCAACTTTTCTAGCCCTCACAATACTGTCAACATGTGTCAAAATACACATGTAATATTAATAAATCATGAAAATTCTTGTAGGAATGTCCCATTTGATTAATACATAGAGCTTTGTAAATGTCATTTGGCCAAATTCAGGACATCAGATGTAAAAGGAACTTAAACATTTATTGTAGATTTTTAGTTCTGTCAAATAATTTTCATTTTCATATTATTTATTAGAAAATGTATCAGTTTGCTCATATTTTTATAATTAATTGCCTTTCTTTCACATAGTATATATACACATACAGTTTTCATACCTGTCATTCATCAGTTCTCTCTCTCTGTCTCTCTCTAAATGTCTCTCTCTGTCTCTATCTCTAATCTATGTTCCTTGTATGTTTAATGTATCTCAGTCTTTTACTTGATAAAACATCTATCATTATTTCAGCAGAAATATTTGAATACTATAACTTATAGTGCCTAATTTTATCTCAAATTTTGTTTAGATCTCCTTTATAGTTTTCTTTCTCCCTAGTACTATTCTAGCACCAGTTATTTTAAAAAGTCAATACATTTTCATGTAGATAATGTTCATGGGAAACTTTTTTTAAAAAATACTAATGTGTGTTACTGTATTATTAATGTTGTATTAAAATTTCTTTCCCTTCTGGTGTTTTGATATCAAGAGAAACCATTAATTTCCTCCAAAGTTTTGATTTTTACATTTTATATAAATTTTAAAAACATGAAATACTTGTGTGATATAGTTGAAGCTTCATTATTTTATTAAATTATTAAATTGACTTTTAAGTTATCTAAAAAAGCTTTCTCATTTTATTATATTATATAAAACTATTTATAAAACAGATTTTCACTGATATATTTATATCATAATTATGTTAGATAAATTTATAACACTTTTCTTTTCTGAAATACCCTATGGTTTTAAAATATATTATAGATAGTACTAATAATTCCAATTGCATTTTCCAAATACTTTTTATTTATATTATTAATGCTTTTTACCATGTTTTTGTTAACTATATTTGAAAATTTTTATTGCAAACACTTATTTTGTAAAACTGATTTCATTATGTGCTTTAATATTTTCCTCTTGATGATTGACCTTTTTTAAATTTATACCATGAGCTTTAAGAGAATGTAAATACCATTATGATGAGAAAGGAATCAGTAATTTCAACTTTAAATGATACAGATTTAGAGAGTGCTTGCATCTAATATATGTATATGTATTATATATATAATTTGTATATAAACATATATTTATAATTTTTGTTGAAAATCAAGTCAATTTTCATTCTCAGAATACAAATGATTTGTTTTATTTTTTATTGATTTTATGTCATATCAAAAGATCTTCCAGAGTAGTGTCTTCACAATATTAAAAAATAATCCATGAATAGGTTCATTATCAATAAAATTTCTACATTTTTTCCTAATCAAAAATTTCACAATCAGATTGGGTCTCAGCCCAACAGTAGAAAGGCCTACATGCCGAATACCTACTGCAGGGTGATGTACTGACATACAAGAGACATCAGAGGGGCAGCATTCACACAGAGGGAAAGCTGGGCAGACAAGAAAGCATAGGTAAGAAGGGTACAGGAAGGGGCAGTCACAGGGAAGAGAGGGGAGGAGAGTTTTTCTATGCTTGGGAATTGTAATCGAGGTGTGAAATCAAATTCGCATGAACGGTTGAATGTAAAACAAATCTGCTTTGTAAATTTGCACCCAAAGCACAATAAAATTCTCATTAAAAAAAAAAAAACCTCACAATCTGATATATGAAAATAATTCTTAAAATGTATGTCAATTTTTGTCTCTTTTTCAGTGTTTTATAAATAAATGTATTATATGTATTTTTAAATTATAATTTTAAAATAACTATGCCCTTAGAACAATTAGCATGTACTAACATGTAAACTGAAGGAAGCACAAGCAATTCTGAAATCCTCGTAACTACGTAAATTATAAATGATGACAATCTGGTGATTCTACTGAAACAACGAATGCTTCATAAAATCTATGCAGTGCAATAATCTTGTCTGTCAAGACATAAGCCTAACGAGCTATCAGTTCTGAAAAATAGTTCTCAGATATAGCAATTCCATTCATCATGTATGCTACATGCATCCCTTTATCATGTATCCTGCTGTGATTTACTTGGACTAAGTATATTATTATTTTTACAAGTAATTCATTTTATCAGTGTTCTAACAACTTTGTGGGTTAAGTTAGGTGAGACTTGGGAAAGAGAAGTTAAGAAGGCCATGAAAACTTATCAGGTTTTTCATTCTTACAGTTCCCAGAGGCAGGGTGCCACAGCCCACCCTGGCACAGGTACACACAAGGGATTGCACCCAGGTACAAGATAGCAACAAGTTGGAAAAGTAAGAAAAGACTCAAGTATGTTAAACAGGATAGGGTTAGCTAGTGTTTTGGTTCTCTATTGTTGTTATAACACAAAGACCACAAGTGGGTGGCTTTAACAAAAAGGGATTTTTTTCTCCTACAGTTTAGGAGGCTAGAAGTCTGAGTGCTGGCTTTAGGGGTTGGGTGGAGGTCCCTTGACCTTGGGCTTCAGCTCTGCCTCTTGCTCCCAGCCCATTGAAGCTGGAGGCTTCTCTTAACTCAGGCAGCTGCTGGCTGCTGAGGCTGACAAACGCATGGTTGACAAATAAAAAGGCGCAGTTTCAAGATTAACAAGCCACACAGCAGGCCACCGGTTCAACTCCAGAAAAAGTCCCAAGATCGCCAGACAATATGGCAGGCCACTGATGACTTGGACAAATGAAGGATCCAGATGTGCCAAGAAGCTGGAGACTTTTCTCAAAGCAACTCTTTATATGTTGGAAACAAGCCACATCCCAAAGGCAGCTAATGAGCTTTTCACAGCAGATTCCACCATGGAGTTGATTATACCACATTCAATCTCATCATGGGGAATAACTGCATCCCACTGCCCAGCTATTCAAAACCACAGTCCAGCCAAGTTGCCACACAGCTTTAACTACCACAGCTAGGTTTCCCAGACTTCTGGAGATTAGGCACTTTTTAATAATTCTGCAGGCTCAGGGGGCAGAGGGGCTGTTCCCTAGTTGTTTAGTACCTGTCCCTGAAGTGATTATGATACATATATAGCGAACCCAGAATGGATTGGTTCTAGTAAGGATCTCAAAACTGTGTCAAGATGTCATTCTAAGAAAAATAGTATTTCAATCAGTTATTGCACTTTACTATTATATATTTGCTAAAAGTTATGGCTGTATTTCAATATTTTAACAATTGGTAGGCACTACTGTTGCATAATCATGCTGGGAGGTACAAATGATGAAGCAATCAGCTACTAACGAAAAACCTAGCAGCTTGAGTCTAGCCAAAGGTGCCTCAGAAGTATGGCCTCATGCTCTACTTACAAAATAATAAATCACTGAAAATCTTATGAAGCACAATTCTACTCTGATTCACATGGAGTCACCATGAGACAGAATCAACTTGATAGCAACTGGTTTTGGTTCATTGGTACACACTGTTCTTGTTATGTGCCGCGAAGTCGAACCCGACTCATAGCGACCCCGCTTTGGGTTTCCAAGGCAGTATCACTATGGAAGTAGATTGCCCAACCTTCCTTCTGAGGAGTGGCTGGTGGGTTTGAACCACCAGCCTTCCAGTTAGCAGTCAAGTGCCTTAGGCACTACGCTACCAGAGCTCCTCCCTTGGTACACACTAGCTAAATACAATCTTGAAGTTAGTGTATGAAATGTGTTGTTAGATGGGAGTGAAGAACAGCTTAGCTTTGGAGTAGAAGGGGGATTTTATTTCTGAAATATGCTAATATTGTCAGTAAGAACTATAAGATTATAAGTGGACTCTAGATTTGATAGCTGTAAAGGCAGCACAAACACTCTTTATATGTTCAAGCTTAGCGGTACCTCTGTAAAGATTTTGTGTGTAACAACAGAGTGACATTATCTAGAAAGAGTATCAGGAAAACTGAAAAGCATCTTTCATCCCCATCCCACTTCATTTATACTTTATAACAGCCACTTCTCTATGAAATGGTAGGAAACCCAAGGTTTTCATTAGATTTGTTTTAATAAAGTATGTCTTCAGAATATGACTTTGTAATCAACAACAACAGAAAAAAAAAAAATTCACTACCATTGAGTAGATTTCCAAGGCGGTATCTCTATGGAAGTAGATTGCCCAGTCTTCCTTCCGAGGTAGGAGCTCTGGTAGTGTAGTGCCTAAGGCATTTGATTGCTTACCAGAAGGCTGGAGGTTCAAACCCACGAGCAACTCCATGGAAGGAAGGTTAGGCAATCTACTTCCGTAGTAATACTGTCTTGGAAACCCAAGAAGGGGTCGGATCTGACTCCACGGCAGTGAGAGAGAGAGAGTCCTTTCGAGTAGTGGCTGGTGGGTTTGAACTGCCAATCTTCTGGTTAGCAGTCAAATGCCTTAGGCACTACACCACCAGAGCTTATCTGTTGTTACCAACAGACATAGTTTAAAAAAAAAAAAAAAATCTATCAAGACTGAGTTCTGGATTGTACTTTTAATATGAAAATGATGTTTTCTGATTTATATCAATGAATTTACTTATTAGAATTAGAAAATGTTGCAATTTGTTCTAAATACGTGGTTCTTAACCAGAGTCACACATGAAAATCATCTGTGGAGTTGAAAACAAACAGACAAAAAATTGCACCTATTCCCACTCCTCTAAAATAGATAGACTGACTATGAACCTTCAGAGAGAGGAATGGAAGGGCCATCTGTGAAGATGGGTTCAAAGCTTTGCAAGTGCTTCTGATTTCCATCTCTGATTGAAAATCACTGCTGGAAAGGACTGTTAAAAAAAAAAAAAA
>NW_006922032.1:2231714-2232841 GCF_000298275.1 Orycteropus afer afer | reverse complement strand
TTTTTTTTTTTTTTTTTTTGAGGGTCCCAAAAGCAAACCAGACTCACTGCCATCATCTAGGGTGGTGCCTTAGAAATTGCATTTCTAACAGTCCCCAGCTACTGCTGGTTCAGGGATCCCTGATTGAGAACCACTGCTTTACTCTCTATTTACTCTGTTAGATAGATTTAGACTTCAACTACCAGAAAATTTAAGAAGGAACCTTGATTGAAAATTTTCACAATTATTTAACAATATAAACCAAAAAAAATTCTGTGGAGTGGCTAGTAGGTTTGAACTGCCAGCCTTCTGGTTAGTAGTCAATGCCTTAGGCATTATGCCACCAGGGCTCCTTATTTAACAGATATGTTTATATAAAATAATTTATATTTAGGGTATAAACACTTTACTGCTAGAACTTAGCAGATTAACACTTTTTCCCACCACAACCTCTAAATAAGTATACTTGTCCCCAAACTACAGGTGGTTTTCTTCCACCAAATAAACCAACAATTACACAGGACTTTCTATAATACAGTTGGGGAGGGGGGGCAAAATCAAAACAAAAACCTTGGACAGAAATATAAATTCATTAATTTAGCTCAATGCCCCAAAGAAAAGCAATGTAAAATTCAATCTAATAATAGAGGATAACTCAAATTACTGCCAAATATATTATACTTTCCATGAAATGGAAATGTTTTAGTATTATCATCACAGCAACATATGCCTTAGGGAGCATAATTAACTTGTGCAAGAGGTTCAGAGTTTCACTGGTACATCATTTCACATGGGAAGAAACACAGCCAGACACCAAACACTTGTTTTCTCATGTCTAATATGCAGACTTCAATGAATAAATTTGTTCATTAGATGTCTGTAAATTATGGACATAAATTACTTGACATGTTTACCATTTTTTAATAAATCTTCCTGCTTAATTATTTTCCCCACTAAAAAAAAAAAAAAATGCTGTTTAAAATGTTATTTGATTTATAAGCGATTCATTAGCAAAGTAGACTTATTTCATAAGGATTTCTGAAATTTCACTGGCACTATAGTTTGATCCTTGTTAATTGCCTTGTAATAGTTTGCATTTACTTTTTTTCTGTTTTGAGCCTATATGCATTTAAGTAGGAGCTCTGGTG
>NW_006922032.1:2228275-2230704 GCF_000298275.1 Orycteropus afer afer | reverse complement strand
CATATACAGAAGGAAAATTTAAATGTTGTGATACTAGATTATAAAGAAATCACTGGTTTCCAGAATAAAATCTAACTTTTGCTGCATAACGAGTACAATCACGGAAGGATCTTGACATGCAAGGCTTAATCATATTAAGGCAGTTAAGAAAGCCCTTTCGTGTCTTTGGTATGAGACACTAATGGGGTCTTAAACATTGACTGGAAGAAAGATTGGTGATTAAGAACCCACAAGATATTTGTGTTGACTCAAAGTTGGCATGTCTCATCTTGTTAATAATACATTTTCATTTATTTTAAGCTCAATTTTTGTCTTTAGAAGCATAAGATACTGTGATGTTAAACATAACAGTATCTGTTAAACATAGCACTTTATTGTGTTTAGTATATCTCTGCCAAAACCAAACCAAACTCACTGACGTCCAGTTCGATACAACCCATAGCGACCCATCCTCAGGTTTCTGAGGCGGTATCTCTATGGAAGTAGATTGCCTCATCTTCCTTCCAAAGAGTGGCTGGTGGGTTTGAAACACCAGACTTCTGGTTAGCAGTCAAGTGCCTTAGACACTACGCTACCAGAGCTCCTATATATATTTATGTTGTTGTTGTTGTTGTTATGTGCCGTGAAGCTGGCCCCGACTCATAGTGACCCCTCCTTGGGTTTCCGAGGCAGTATCACTACGGAAGTAGGATTGCCCAACTTCCCTCCAAGTGGTGGGTTTGAAACACCAGACTTCTGGTTAGCAGTCAAGTGCCTTAGACACTACGCTACCAGAGCTCCTATATATATTTATGTTGTTGTTGTTGTTGTTATGTGCCGTGAAGCTGGCCCCGACTCATAGTGACCCCTCCTTGGGTTTCCGAGGCAGTATCACTACGGAAGTAGGATTGCCCAACTTTCCTTCCCAAGAGTGGCTGGTGGGTTTGAAACACCAGACTTCTGGTTAGCAGTCAAGTGCCTTAGACACTACGCTACCAGAGCTCCTATATATATTTATGTTGTTGTTGTTGTTATGTGCCGTGAAGCTGGCCCCGACTCATAGTGACCCCTCCTTGGGTTTCCGAGGCAGTATCACTACGGAAGTAGGATTGCCCAACTTTCCTTCCCAGGAATGGCTGGTGGGTTTGAACCGCCAGCTTTCTGGTTAGCAGTCAAGTGCTTTAGCCACTGTGCTACCAGAGCTCCATATATATATATATATATATACACACACAAAATTGCATGCATCTACACAGCTATGCATATTTAATGCTGGAGCATTGAATTTGGAAGCAGAAAATGAGCCATTAGCTCTGTAACTTCATGTAAGTTACCTCAGTTTTTTGAAACTTAATTTCTCCTTACCTTATGAGAGTGTTGTAGCAGAAGGAACCCACACAGCCCTTAAAATGAAATTAAAAGGATGTATTCAGAAAAAAAGAAAAAGGGTTTATTTAAATGCAGGGAGACACCAGCCCATGTAAGTGAGAAATGATTATTCCAATTAAAGTGTTTTAACAATGATAGGTATAGTCTGGGGTGTAGAAAAATTACAATACAGTTATTTGATTGGTAAGTCTCTGGCTGAGATCACAAGGAGGATGTGTTAAGGACAGAAAATGGGCTTCCGTTGTATAATTGAGTACAGAGGCTTACAGCAATTGATTTCAAGGAATAATTATAGAGAGCTCTGGTGGCATAGTGCCTAAGGGATTTTACTGCTAGCTAGAAGGTTAGTAGTTTAAACCCACCAGCCACTCCTCGGAAGGAAGATGGAGCAATCCACTTCTGTAGTGATACTGCCTCAGAAACCCAAGGAGGGCTTGCTATGAGTGGTATCTGACTGTATCTGACTCCATGGCAGTAAGTTTGGTTTCGTTTTACATATCCTTCAGGAAAGGTCATAAAAACATCACTGTGTTAAATAGCTTCAAGAAGATGTCTCAGGAATTTGTGATATGCATTTGGTACTAGGACCTCATTTGCCAGAAATAGCTTGTTAAAACAAAAACCCTTTAAGGTGTCTATGAAATTGGCTCCAAGACCTTTCAAAAGCAATTTTCTTTTTTACATCCTGGTCATAAAGAAATATTTCTTAGACTCACTTTATACAAAAAGACAGTTGTGGCAAGATTCCCTAACTTAGAGTGTACTTTTTTTCATATCCTGTCTTGCTCACCAGGAAAAAACACTCCCTTGGTTTCCATGGCTTCTAGCAATTAAACAGCCACATCGCAGGTTCATATGAAAAGTATGAGTTGTTTGTTGAATGCATCAAGGCAAACAAAAAATCCCAGGCAAGTACATAAAAAGACAAGTTTAATTCAGCAAAAACAGACTTTGATTCAATCATTCAGTCTTGGTCAAGAGGCTTCACGAACCTCTCCTTTATAAGAATATAGGAATAATTTTCTACATTTAAGATTCAAAAAAATGCAATGCTGGGCAAA
>NW_006922032.1:2225733-2228175 GCF_000298275.1 Orycteropus afer afer | reverse complement strand
CGGCACATAACAACAACAACAGCATCTAAAATAATACTGAAAAATAAATAAATGAAAATTAAACCGGTTGCCGTGAAGTTGATTCTACCTCACAGCAACCCTACTGGATAGACTAGAATTGCCCCCATAGGGTTTCCACTAGTGTAAATCTTTACAGAGGAAAAGTGCCTCATCTTTCTCCTACAGAGCAAGCAGCTGGTGAATTTGAACTACCACCTTTTTTTTGGTTAGCAGACAAATACTTCAACTGCTATGCTACCACGTTGTTGTTGTTGTTATGTGCCCTTGAGTCGCATGCGACTCATAGTGACCCCTCCTTTGGTTTCCAAGGCAGTATCACTAGGAAGTAGATTGCCCAATCTTCCTTCCGCGGAGTGGCTGGTGAGCTTGAACCGCCAGCTTTCTGGTTAGCAGCCAAGTGCCTTAGGCACTACGCTACCAGAGCTCCTAATAGCTCCTTAAAATAATATAAGATATTGTTAAAAAAAAAAAAAAAAAAACTCACTGCCTTCAAGTTGTTTCTGACTCACAGTGACCCCTCCGTGGGTTTCCGTGGTGTCTCTACAGAGGTAGACTGCCCAACCTTCCTTCTAAGAAATGGTAGGTGAGTTTGAACCACCAGCCTTCTGGTTAGCAGTCAAATGTCTTAGGCACTAAACCACCACACCTCCCAAGATACTATAATACTATATCATAATAACAATATAATAATAATACATTATTTTTATATAATCTACAATTTTCTATCCATAAATACTCTAACATCGAAGTTCCATTTACTAGTGAATGTAGTCTATATTTTTCAAATATATTAGTGCAAGCAGGTTTATTTGAATTACCTTTGAAAACTATCATAAAATTGTAATACTTTCAAAATTTATTTTTATAATTGCTCAACTTTTCTGTTTTTCTTCATGCAGCACTGATGCAAAAAATGACTGAGCAAATAAATCACCAGGAAATGAAATTGACTCTCTTGCAGAAGAAGATGGAAAATATTTCTCTGACTGTGAATGATGTAAGGAACACATACTCCTCCCTGGAATGGAAAATCAATAAAGATAAAGACAGGGAATTTCAATCTTTTCTAAAAGGTAAAAATAAAATAAATTATTCATTCAGTTAAGGCAAAAGGCAAATGATTCATTTATCTTCTCTCACGTGGCTCTGGAATTTTCACTTTATATTAGGAGGTATGGAAGCTTAAGTTATATATGTTTTTTTCCATAATGCTATTGTACACTTAATAGACTACAGTACAATGCAAACATGACTTTTTTTAAAAAAAATTATTGTGATTTGGGTGTAAATTTGCAAAGTAAATTAATTTATACTTAATGGTTCAAAAAAGCCATATATTTTTAATGAGGCATTTAAAAATCACTCAATTTCCCAAATATTTTGATAGATCTAAATATGTTCTAGTATGTATAGTCAAATCTTTGGCTGAATACTTCATCTGGCTGATTGAAATTATGAACCTAGTTACAGTCTGGTGGAGTAGTTGTTGTTGTTGTTAGGTGCTATCGAGTCATCTCTGACTCACAGCGACCTCATGTACAGCAGAATGAAACACTGCCGGGTCCTGTGCCAGCCCCACAATCTTTGCTATATCCAAGCCCATCATTGCAGCCACTGTGTCAATCCAACTTGTTGAAGGTCTTCCTCTTTATCGTTGTCTGTCCACTTTGCGGAGCATGATATCCTTCTCCAGGAAATGGTCGCTTTTTACAACATGACCAAAATAAGTGAGATGAAGTCTGGCCATTTTCACTTCGAAGGAGCATTCTGGCTGCACTTCGTCCAGGACAGGTTTGTTACTTCTTTGAGGAGTCCATGGTGCTTTCAGCATTCTTCACCAACACTACAACTCAAAAGCATTGACTCTTCTTCAGTCTTCCTTTTTCATTTTCCAGCTCTCACATGCATATGAGGAGATTGACACTACCTTGGCTTGTGTCAAGCGCACCTTAGTCTTCAGTGAGATATCCTTGCTCCTCAGCCCCTGAAAGAGATCCTTTGCAGCAGATTTGCCCAATGTTATACAACATCTGATACCTTGACTGCTGCTTCCATTGGTGTTGATTGTAGAACCAAATAATATGAAGTCTTTGACAACTTCAACCTTTTCTCCATTTAACATGATGCTTCCCATTGGTCCCACTGTGAAAATTTTTGTTTCCTTTATAGTGAGGTGTAATCCATACTGCAGAGTGCAGTCTTCAATCCTCATCAGTGTTTCAAGTCATCCTCACTTTCAGCAAGCAAAGTTGGGTTGTCTGCATAATGGAGGTTGTTAATGATTCTTCCTCCAATCCTGATGTCACATTCTTTCTTCAGTAGTCCAATTTCTCGGATTATTTGTTCAGCATGTTGTTGTTGTTGTTGTTATGTGCTGTCGAGTCGGCCCCGACTCATAGTGACCCCTCCTTGGGTTTCCAA
>NW_006922032.1:2200111-2221680 GCF_000298275.1 Orycteropus afer afer | reverse complement strand
ATAATCAGCACATCTTGATTGCATGTTTGGTCAATTTCAGACTGCAGAAGTTGGTAAAAATCTTCAATTTCCTCATCTTTGGCTTTGGTGGTTGGTACATAAATTTGAATAATAGTAGTGCTAACTGGTCTTCCTCATAGGCATATGGATATTATTCTATCACTGACAGCATTGTACTTCAGAATAGATCTTGAAACATTATTTGTGACAAGGAAGCCACATCATTCCTCTTCAATTTGTCATTCCCAGCATAGTAGATCACTTGGTTATCTGATTCAAAATGGCCCCAACTGGTCCATTTCAGCTCACTAATGCCTAGAATATTAGTCTTTATGCATTTGCATTCAATTTCATTTTTTACAACTTCCAATTTTCCTAGGTTTATACTTTGTACATTCCATGTTCCTATTATCAATGTATGTCTGCAGCTATTTCTTCATATTAATTCATGCCATTTCAGCAAATGGAGACCCCGAAAACTTTACTTTTTCCATATCATTAAAGTAGGCTGTACTCTGATAAGGCAGCTCTTTCCCAGTCATATTTTTGAGTGCCTTCCGACCTGAGGGGTTCATCTTCTGGCACTGTATCAGACAATGTTTCAGGGCTATTCATAAAATTTTCCAGTAATATATCAGACAGAGTTTCACTACTATTCATAAGGTTTTCACTGGCCAATTCTTTGGGAAGTGGATGGCCTCTTCCTTTTTCCAAGTCTATCTCAGTCTGGAAGCTCCACTGAAACTGGTCCACCATAGGCATCCCTGCCAGTACAGCATCCAGGCTCACAACAACACACAAGCCAGCACAGTATGACAAATCAACAGACATTCTTGTCTCCCTTAGCTGTTCCAACTGCTCCACTCACTTTCGGGGCTACCTCTTACCTGTTCTTGCCGGCCCTATCTGCTACTGCTCCCTGATGCCTGGGGTTCTCCTCCACCTGCTTTACATGTTCCGGCCACCGGCCCTGTCTACCACTGCTCCCTGCCACCTGGGGGCTGTCCCTCATCTGCCTTATCTGTTCCAGCCACCGGCCCTGTCTGCTGCTCCTTGCTGCCTGGGGCTGTCCCTTGTCCGCCTTACCTGTTCTGGCCACTGGCCCTCTCTGCTGCTACTCCCTGCTAGTAGCTAAAGCATTCAGCTGCTAACCAAAAATTCAGTGGTTTGAACCAATCACCTGCTCCACAGGAAAAAGATAAGACAGTCTACTTGTATAAAATTTATAGCCTTGGAAATCCTATCGAGCAGTTCTATTCTGTTCTATAGGGTCACTATGAGTCAATTCCGGTTCATAGCAACCCAGTTAACAGGATTCCATACTTATTTTACTTTCATTGTGTTATCCAGTTCAAGAATGGCAGTGAGGTAAAGGATTGAATTATCAAGGCTGTTAGGTGTATATCTTTCTCAATAATATAGAGGCATATGTCCCAGGAATTATCTAAGTCATGGAATATAATCAGTAAAATACACCATAAAAAAATTCATGTCAAAGAAATAATTTTTTTTTATAAATGTAAATAAGCAATGCTTGAATCTTGTGCTTTTAAAACAACACAAATTTATTACCTTACAGCTCTGGAGGTCAGAAATGTGGAGCAGGTCTCACTGGGATCAAACCAAAATGTCAGCAGACTGTGTTCCTTTCTGCAGTCTCTAGGGGAGAATCTGTTGCTTGCTAATTAGAGTTGTTGAGAAAATTCAGTTTGTTATAGTTGTAGGACCGAGGTCCCTGTTTTCTTGCTGGCTGTAAACTAAGAGTCCTCAGCTTCTGGAGTCCCCCATATCTTTGACCTGTGGCCTTCTCCTTTCCCTTCAAAGCTAGCAACATCTTGTTGAAACCTCATAGCACTTTCCTAACTCACCTTTCCAGATAATCTAGGATAATCTCATCTCAAAATCCTTAACCTTAATCACATTCACAAAGTCTCTTTTGCCATGTAAGATAATATAGTCACAGGTTCTAGGCAGTAGAGTATGGATTACTTTTCTTCTGGGGGCAAGGGGTCCTGATTCTGCCTAACACTTAGATATATGGTGACTAATTGTTATAGTAGGGTTATGGAGCTAAAATTAAAAAAGAAAAAAAAAATACTTGTAATAAAAAAGTGCAAATAATTGGAGCTATTTGCCTACTGAGAAGAAGGACCTTGTTCTACACATAGCCAACACTTAACAATGGCAAGCATGAGAGGAACATTTCTTTTTCCTGAAGTGATAACATGAAAGAGAAGTCAAATAGCAACAGTATATAATTGACTAGAACTACCTTAATGGAATTTATTTAATAAAAATTGGTTATCATGACCTGTTTTTGTGAATCTACTAACAAATATTTGGGCACTGATACAGAAAAAACACAAACTCACAACAGTAATAAAATTTCCTCCTCGATAGGAAGCATTGATTGTGTGCTAAAGACAATCATTAATTACAAGAACCCAAGGGCTTTTGCTTAACAAATGTTCTCAGAGGCAACAAAAATGAAATCCATCCCCAAGGTGCTGTCCTTGTCTAGTAAAGCCACAGCCCCTCTTGCTTAAACTTCATCCAAGGAGAAACACTCCCCACCTTTATTTTTTTAAATCTGTGAGCAGTCATAGAAGAACTTCAAAATCAGTTGCCCCAATTCTTAATAAGACTCAATGTTATGAAAAAAACATGCATTCACTATCACAGAAGGAACTTAGCAAGAAGTTGTTGTTGTTATGTTCCGTCAAGTTGTCTCTGACTCATAGAGACCTTATGTACAACAGAAGGAAACACTGCCCAGTACTGTGCCAGCTTCATGATGCCTACTACCTGAGCCCATCTCTGCAGCCACCATGTCAGTCCATTTTGTTCAGGGCCGCCTTCTCTTTCATTGACCCTCCACTTTACCAAGCATGGCATCCTTCTCCAGAGAATGGTCCCTTCTGACAACATGACCAAAGTAGGTGAGGCGAAGTCTGGCCATTCTTGCTTCCAAGGAGCATTCTGGCGGCACATCCTCCAGGATAGATCTGTTAGTTCCTTTAGCAGTCAGCATTCCTCAGCAACACCACAACTCAAAAGCATCAACTCTTCTTCGATCTTCCTTATTCATTGTCCAGCTCTCACATGTATATGAGGAGACTGAAAATACCTTGGCTTGGGTTAGGTGGATTTTAGCCTTCAAGAAGATATCTTTACTTTTCAGCACTTGAAAGAGATCTTTTGTAACAGATTTGCCCAGTGCAATATACCTTTTGATGTCTTGACTGCTACCTCCATTGGCATTGATTGTAGAACCAAGTAAAATGAAGTCTTTGACAACTTCAATATTTTCTCCACCTATCATGATGCTGCTTATTGGTCTAATTGTGACAATTTTTCTTTCCTTCATATTGGGTTGTAATCCATACTGTAGACTGTAGTCTTTAATCTTCATCAGTAAGTACTCTAAGTCATCCTTACTTTCAGCAAGCAAAGTTGTGTCATCTGTATATTGCAGTTCTTAATAAGCCTTCTTCCAATCCTGATGACACAATTTTCTTCATATAATCCAGGTTCTCGGATTATTTGCTCAGCATATAGATTGAATAAGTATGGTAAAATGATATACCCCTGATACACTCCATTCCTGATTTTAAACCATGAAGTATCCCCTTGTCCTGTTAGAACGACAGCCTCCTGGTCTGTGTGCAGGATCCTCATGAGTACAATTAAATGTTCTGGAATTCCCATTCTCCTCAATGTTTTCCATAATTTGTTATAATCCACACAACTGAATCCCTTTGCATAATACATAAAACACAAGTAAACACCTTTCTGGTATTCTTTGCTTTGAGCCAAGATCCATCTTGGCTATGATATCCCTCACTCCACGTCCCCTTCTGAAGTCAGCTTGCATTTCTGGAAGTTCTCTGTCAACATACTGCTGCAACCATTCTTGAATTGTCTTTGGTAAGATTTTACTTGTGTGTGATATTAATATACTGTTTGATAATTTTCACACTCTCTGGGATCCCCTTTATTTGGAATGGGTACAAATATGGATCTCTTCCAGTCATTTGGCCAGGTAGCTGTTTTCCAAATCTCTTGGCATAGCCCAGTGAGTGCCTCCAATGGGGTATCTGTTTGTTGAAACATCTCAACAGGTATTCAGTCAATTCCTGGAGCCTTGTTCTTCGCCAATTCCTTCAGTGAAGCTTTGACTTCTTCCTTCAATACCATTAATTCTTGATCATATGCCACCTTCTGAAATAGATGATCATGCACCAATTCTTTTCAGTATAGTGACTCTGTGCATTTCATCCATCTTCTTTTGATGTTTCCTGAATTATTCAACATATTGCCCATGGAATCTTTCAATATTGCAATTCGAGGCTTAAATTTTTTCATCAGTTCTTTCAGCTTGAGAAATGCTGAGCATATTCTTCTCTTTTGGTTTTCTAACTCCAGGTCTTTGCACATTTCATTATAATAATTGACTTCTCTTCTTCAGCTGCTCTTTGAAATCCTCTGTTCAGCTCTTTTATCCTGTCAATTCTTTCATTTGCTTTAGCTACTCTCTATTCAAGGGCAAGTTTAAGAGTCTCTTCTGACATCTTCTTTGGTCTTTTCTTCCTTTCCTGTCTTTTTAATGACCTTTTGCTTTCTTCATGGATGATGTTCTTGATTTCATCCCACAATTCTTCCGGTTTTCAGTCATTGGTGTTCAATGAATCAAATCCATTCTTTAGATGGCCTCCAAATTCAGGAAGGATGTAATCAAGGTCATATTTTGGCTCTCATGTACTTCTTTTAATTGTTTTCAGCTTCAATTTGAACTTACATATGACCAGTTGATGATCCATTCCACAGTCAGCTCCTGGCCTTGTTTTGGCTGAAGATATTGAGCTTCTCCATCACCTCTTGCCACAGATGTCATCAATTTGATTTCTGTGTACTCCATCTGGTGAAGTACACATGTAGAGCTGCCATTTGTGTTGTTGACAAAAGGCATAAATAAATCAATGGTCTTGCAAAATTCTACCATGCTATCTCCAGTATCATTTCTGTCACCAAGACCATATTTTCCAGCTACCAATGATTCTTCTTTGTTTCCAACTTTTGCATTAATCATCACCAATGATAATTAACACATTTTGGTTGCTTGTGTGGCTGATTTCAGGCTGCAGAAGTTGGTAAAAATCTTCAATTTCCTCATCTTTGGCTTTGGTGGTTGGCATGTAAATTTAAATAATAGCAATATTAACTGGTCTTCCTCATAGGTGTAGGGATATAATCCTCACTGTCAGCATTGTACTTCAGGATAGATCTTTAAATATTCTTTGTGATGATGAATGTCATGCCATTCAATTTGTCATTCTTGGCATAGTAGATCATATGGTTATCTGATTCAAAATGGCCCAAACCAGTCAATTTCAGCCCACTGATGCCTAGGATAGGAGCTCTGGTAGCATAGTGCGTAAGGCATTTGACTGCTAACCAGAAGCCTGGCGGTTCAAATCCCCCAGCCACTCCTTGGAAGGAAGGCTGGGCAATCTACTTCCGTAAGTGATACTGCCTCGAAAACACAAGGAGGGGTCGCTATGAGTCGGGTCTGACTCGACGGCATATAACAACAACAACAACAACAATGCCTAGGATATCAATCTTTATGTGTTCAATTTCATTTTTGACAACTTCCAATTTTCCTAGATTCACTCTAGATTCACTCCTAGATTCAGCACTTTCCTAGTCATATTTTGAGTGCCTTCTGACCTGAGGGGCTCATCTTCTGGCACCATATCAGATAATGTTTCAGGGCTATTTTTCATTAATGTATCACACAGTGTTTCATTGCTTTTCATAAGCTTTGTACTGGCCACTTCTTTGAGAAATAGATGGCTTCTTCCTTCTTCTGAGTCTGTCTCAGCCTGGAAGCTCCGCTGAAACCTGTCTACCATGGATAACTGCGGTGTAGTGAATTACCTGGTATGGCTTTTCTAGCCATAAGTGTTTGTAAACTCCATGGTGGAATTTGCTGTGAGCAACTGAGGAGCTCCTGATTGCAAATGTTATCCACCTGGGGTATTTCTGTGGGGAGTGGCACAAAACAATGTTCTGGGAGGTTCCCACTCTCTCTCAGGTACTTAGAATTCTGATGCTATGATTGGCTAGTTTGGCCACTCTGCCAGGCTCAAAATGACGCCTCTTAGAGGCAGAACTCTCTCTGACTGCTGGCTGAGGAAGGATGCACTCCTGAGAGACACGTGCTTCTGAGAAAGAGATGCAAGAGACACGCATTTCTGAGAGAGGCACCAAGGACATGCACTGCTGGGAGAGAGACTGTGAGAGATTGTTGGCTGAGAGAGAGCAGGCTAGGAGAGAGACTGAGCATTTTTCCTGAACTTGAATTGTAGCCTGGTGCTTCCCTAATAAACCCCATAATCTGTGAGTTCTGTGTGGCCACTGCAGTGAATTATTGAACCCAGGTGAGAGGTGGTGGTTGCTTTGGGAGGAATGGTTGATGAGAGGGCTAGAGGGAGGCAGCATGTCTGGCCTTGCAGTAACAGGCCTTAGGCTTTTGATGGTGATTCTGTCTTCCTCTTGTGTAGTTAGAGGAGGTCAGAAGATGTGGCCTCCTTGCCTTTTTAGCGCTATCCCTCTTGGCACTTGAAGCACCTGTGGCATAGCCTCCAGCCTCACAGCAACACACAAGCCACCACAGGATGACAAACTGACACATGAGCTCAATTCCCTTAAATGTTCCAAACTGCTCCACTCCTGCTTCCCAGCCTTCTCTACCAGTTACAGCCCTCCCAAAAGCCATCTGTTGCCACTTCCCAGTCTTCCTTACCAGTTCCAGCCCTCCCAAAAGCCAAGATATATGATGTCAATTCTAACACCAGCATCAAGAAGAAGCATATCAGTCACATGAATCAGAATCAAATAAAATTAAATTGATATTCAGATAATAATATATAGTGCTTTCATAATGAACAGTAGAAATGTTATTTGAAACATTCCTTATCCAGAAACAAGTTTTACTTTGTTGGGTTTTATTGCTGCTTTTTATGGTGATTTGGGTAAAAGTTTGCAGAGCAAACTTATTTGCCATTCAACAGTTTATACACATTTTGTTTCATAACATTCACTACAGTGCCCATAATGTAACAGCACTCTTCCCACTTCCCACAGTGTTTATCATTCCCTGTATCCTTCTTTCCTATCCCTTCCTGCCTTCTTAACCTTATTCCTGGGCAAATGCTGCTCTTCTGATCTCCTATGACTAATTGCTCTAATCAGTGCATAACTCCCTAGTGTCAATTTATGTCATGCTTATAATTTGGCTGAAAGTTGAACCTCTAGGGTGAGTTCAGTTCCAGGTTTGAAGGGTGCCTAAGATCCACTCCTCGGAAGGAAGATGGGGCAATCTACTTCCGTAGTGATACTGCCTCGGAAACCCAAGGAGGGGTTGCTATGAGTCGGGTCCGACTCAAGGGCACACAACAACACAACAACAACTAAGATCCATAGTCTTGGGGGTCCACCAGTCTATCAGATCAATCAGCCTAATCTTTTTGATGGTTTTGAGTTTTGTTCCACATTTTTCTCACACTCTTATCTGGGAACTCCTATTGTGATCCCTTTCAGAGCATTCAGCAATGGTGGTCAGGCACAATCTAGTTCTAGCCTCAGCGTTGTGGAGCCTGGGGTTCACATGGTCCATTAATCCTTTGAACTAATTGCTTCCTTGTGTCTGTGTTTCAGGAATGAATTTTTTTAGCTAATAATCTATTTGATTTCTTTTCAGACACTACTGTGATTTTGCCATTTTCTCCATTTGATTTACCACTGAAGTTTTAAATCATAACAGCAGCTGAAACAGCATCTACTTTTACTTTTACCTTTTTTTCTAATTACTTTGATTCTGTGCTGACCTTTATCCATCTACAACATATTTACCTACTATCATTCGTATCCTGACTTCTGTATCATACAGTGACATAAGTTAACACCTGGCATTATTTACTAAGGCAGAAACACTCAAACCATTTATTTTCATACAAGACTAAGATTAGACTTAAAATCATCATGCATAAGTGTCTATTACTGAAATCAATAGTAATTTCTTCCTGTCTTTTGTCCAGAGAAATTTGATGTTACAGTTCTAATGTGTTCTAGACTGTAATTTATCTTTTCTATCAGATTTAGCTGTTAAGAAGGTGATAGCCTTCTCTCAGCTGCAGTTTTTTTTAAATTTTATAGACATATGCAATTGAGTATTATTTTCATAATCATGTTTCTTAAATTTAGCCTCAATTTTTTTATTTCTTTAGCTATATCTAAAGTCTAATATAATTAAAATAATGTATCATTTACTATTGCTTATTATTTATTTCCTTAGGTCTAAAATCCAAAAGCATTAATGATATGATAAAGGGTATCGTAAGAGAACAATTTAAAATTTTTCAAAATGACATGCAAGAGACTGTAGCCCAGCTCTTCAAGACTGTGTCAAGTCTATCCGAGGACCTTGAAAACACCAGGCAATTAATGCGACAAGTTAATGAATCCGTGGTTTCAATAGCAGTCCGCCAAAAGTCTTTTTTAATGCAAGAAAATAGACCTACATTGAGTGATATCATGGATCTAAAGAACCACATTGTGAATGTAAGGCAAGAAATGACTCTTACGTGTGAAAAGTCCATTAGGGAACTAGAAGTAAAGCAGACTCATTTGGAAGGTGCACTAGAACAGGAACACTCAAGTAACATTCTGTATTATGAAACTCTCAACAAGACTCTTTCTGAAATGAAGGAAGTACATGAGCAGATTTTATCAACTAAACAAGTGTCAGATCATAAGAGTGTTCCAGTAGCTAAATTGGTTAGCAATAATGTCACAGAGTACATGACTACTCTGCATGAGAACATAAAGAAACAGGATTTGATGCTGCTGCAGATGGTTGATGATTTACGCGGTCAAGAGAGCAAGATAAACAATCTTACCATCACTTTGGAGATGGAGAAAGCCACTGTCAGAAGTGAATGTGAAGATATGTTTTCCAAGTGCATAAATGATTTTAAGTTTCAAATTAAAGACACAGAAGAGAATTTACATGTTTTGAACCAAACATTGGCTGAGGTTCTCTTTCCAATGGACAACAAAATGGATAAAATGAATGAGCAGCTAAATGATTTGACTTATGATATGGAGATTCTTCAACCCTTGCTTGAGCAGGGAGCATCGTTAAAACAGATAACGACATACGAGCAACCGAAGGAAGCAGCAGCAACAAGCAAAAGAGTGGAAAATTTGGCAGGTGCTGTCAACAGTCTAAATTTTATTATCAAAGAACTCACAAAAAGACATAACTCACTTAGAAATGAAGTACAGAGTCGTGGCGATACTTTAGAAAGACGTATCAATGAATATACCTTAGATATGGAAGATGGCCTAAATAAGACAATGACAATTATAAATAATGCCATCGATTTTATTCAAGATAACTATGTACTAAAAAAGACTCTAAGTAGTATGCAGTATCATCCCAAGGTTCATCATGAATGTACCCAAAAGATGGAAAGTATTTTGGCCTTTATTCCTCAATTTCAACATCTGAATGATTCTATTGAGATCTTGGTCAATGACAATCAGAGATATAACTTTGTGTTGCAAGTTGCCAAGGCCCTTGCAGATATTCCTAAAGATGAGAAGCTAAGTCAGGCCAACTTTCAAAATATCTACCAAATTTTAAATGAAACCATCTCCAAAATGATAAAATACCAGCAAAATATGAGTCATTTGGAAGAAAAAATCTTCTCACTAACAAAGATGTCCAGAAATTATGAAACTCAATTGCAAGACATTGAGTCTAAAGTGACCCAGACCCTCATACCTTACTATGTTTCACTCAAAAAAGGCAGTGTGGTTACAAATGAGAGAGATCAGGCTCTTCAACTGCAAGTATTAAATTCCAGATTTAAGGCACTCGAAGCAAAATCCATCCATCTTTCAATTAGCCTCTCTTTGCTTAACAAAACTCTCCATGAAACTTTAATGATGTGTCATAATGCTTCTACAAGTATATTAGAAGTGAATGCTACCATACCTGAGAGGATAAAGGCTTCCCTGTCAGATATTCTGCTTTTTCAGAAAGGTCTGACAGAATTTGTGGAATCAATAATTGAAATAAAAACTCAAGCTGCCCTATCTAATTTAACATGGTATATAGATCAGTCATTGTCTGGCAGTATTGCAAATGTTCTCAAGTCTCAGAAGCAAGTAAAATCATTGCTGAAAAAGAGTAACACACTTGAGAAACCAGTAGTGAATCTTACCACTGTCCTGATCGGCCGAACTCAAAGAAATACAGACGACATTATATTTCCTGGTAAGCTATTACTGAAAATAACTTTTAATCTTTCTTTTTATTGAAATGATATTTAGTAGCTCTATAGAGTTTAGCAAGACCATAAAATGTAAAAGATATTTACTTGGTAGTCAAATAATGCTAGGGTCATTGTCATATAATTTAAATCTAAATCTACCCTTTGTAAATTAGCAATCTAAAACAAATACTTAAGGTGGGAATATTTGTCTACATTCATTTTAACCCTTCTGACTAGACTTGTGAAAAAACATTCAAATTTTTCCTTGTAGAACATTCTTTTTACATGTTTAGTTAAAGAAAGAACTATTAGGCAATAGCCTTCTTATGGAATAAGACTGCCCTGTGTCTAATTCATTTTGGCATTGCCTGGCACAATTTCTGGTATGCAACGGGGACTCAATAAATATCTGATGACTGTCTGACTAATTGAATGTGTAAGTGAGCAGGGATTTGAATTGTGTAGATCACAGAAGACCATGAAAAATGACAAGCTAAGGAATTTAGACAAGATTCTTAAAAGAGTGGTTTGTCTGTGAAGTCCCTGATTGGCACAGTGGTTAATCACTGTTTACTAATGAAAAGTCTTGCAGTTCCAACCACACAAAGATGCCACAGAAGAGAAGCTTGGCAGTCAGCTTCTGAAAGGTCACAGCCTTGAAAACACCCTATGGAGCACAGCTCTACTCTGCACACTTGGGGTCTTCATGCATCAGAATCGAATCTACGCAATTTTTTTTTTCTTTAAAAATTGAGAGCAGAACATTGGCTGGGATAAGAACTGTGACTCAGAAGCATGAATTTAGCAGAAGTATGTAGCATGCTTGCAGAAAATGAAATAAAGGATATCAATTAAGATATCATTGCATGAATATTTCTAATAAGAGCCAGAACTGAGTAGAGTTGAATAAGAAGAGACAAGTATAGAAGAGTTGTGAAATAAAATAACCAGAAACAGCAATAGTGTAATGTTGGATTACCTAATAAGCAAGGTAAGCATGGACTTACTTGTGTTTACTTTCTAATCTGTAGTGAGTAAGTTCACATTTTATACCACATCAAAGATTCTGCTTCTAGGTAGGGCTGGCATCTGTCTCTCTCCCAACCCCAAAGTACCATCTTACAGAATCAAAGCCTATTTTCAAATTTATAATCCATGACAGACATGGAGTAGCCAGTAAGCATGGTGGACATGGGCTTACTTGTTCTTACTTACTAACATGTAGTGAACAATTTCACATGGGTTTAGATAGCTTCAAAATTAATTGAAGTAAGAAAATTCATGGAGCATAAGAGCTTAAGAACTTTCATAATATATAGAATTCACACTTTGAACTTATAAATTAACAATTAATTAAAAGTGCTCTATTTTATGTCAGTGATGATAGCAATAGGAATGTAAGGGGAATACAAGATAGAGTTATCTAATTTCATGTATATAGTCATTTTATGCAGGACCACTCACATAATTTGTAGAGCTCTTTTTAGAGCCTGCACAGGTTCTACACTCTTTAAACTGGCCCTGCTCCTATTGATTATAAAACCGATGTTCATTGGGCAGTTGAGCAGGTAAGGGCTATGCACGTTGACACAGCCACTGGACTCAGGCTAAGTTATCCTGGAAGAATAAACCAATTATGGAATAATTGATACTATGTTTTATTGCATGTGAATTATACACTTACCCACTGGCTAATTCTGGAAATTTGTTTCCTTTGAACTTTGAAACTACATTGTCAATTCCATGAAGCCACATTGCTTCCACACATAACTGAGAAAAGGAGATAATTTACAATCATCTTATGCATTTCACAGTCATAGCAGTGAGACTCTTTAAAAAAAAAAAAAGGTTGTGTTGGAGTTGATTTCAACTAATACTAATGACAACTCCATGTAAGTAGAGCAAACTATGAACGAGCTTGACTGCTAACAGAGAAATTGTAGGTTGGAGTTTACCCAGAGGTGCCTGGGGAGAAAGACTGGTGATGTACTTTCCCCAAATCAGCCATTTAAAACCCAATGGAGCACAGTTCTGCTGTAACATCCATGGGGTTACCACTTTAACTATACCATTTACCACTGAATTAATTCCAACTCATGGCGATCCCCTTATCATTGGCAGAATAAATGCAGTTTGTAGAAAGACAAACATATACATTTAGCTTTGAGGATTTAATCTTAGTTTTAATAACTGATGATAATTTACTTAGAAGACTGACAATTATAATACTATAATAATAATAATGTTAATATAATATTGGGTGCTATTTATCAACACTTATAATATGCCAAGCATTGTACAAGTTATATTGGATGTTATATGCATTACTTCATTTATCAATACCAGTGAGGTAGATATTTTTATTCTCATATTGAAGATGGGTAAATTAACCCCCAGAGAGTTTAACTAAATCTCTTCTCAGTGTTCTGCCTAAGTTCGTGTGTATAAGTGGTATAGTCTGATTCCAGATGTGCTGGGCTCTAGAACTTAGTCTTTAACCACTATACTCAAAGAGATTTTAGCTTATGTTCACCTGCCTTTGCTATTCCTATGCTTTCTTTCCGTGCATCATATACTTTTTTCAGAGTCTGGCTGTATCCAAATATTCTGCATGTCAAGAATTGATATTCCCAGGGAGTTTCCTTTGATAAGGATTCAAATACTGCCAACTTGCTCTGTACTGACTATGAGGAAGTAGAGGTTCTACTTGTCAGTTTGACTTCTCTGTGTTATGACTGGTGTAAATTGTCATTGTCATCATCAGCAATTGTTCACAAGTTCTGCTACTGACTGATGAACAGAAGTGCAAAATTCAGAGTGTTCACATCTATCACTTTCTTTTCAGCCATTCCTCCATTCAGTTATGCTAATTATGATTCCTAGTAAGCCATTACTGATAATTGTTCCAGCTGAATTGTTAAATATTTCATTTGTTTCTAGACAATATTCCAGTAGACTAGGATTGCCCAACATTCCTTCCAAGGAGTGGCTGGCAGTAGACACCAAGAGGGTTTTATTTTATCTTTGAAGATGTGTTTGTACAGCAATTGGGAGACTGGTCCCTGCAGAGAGTGCTTGGCTGCTTGCCCTTCCAAAAGAAGCTGCATAATGTCAGCAGCACCAATACTGAGGATCCTCACATCCTACTTGCGAGATCATTGACTTTTCTTTCTTCTTTTAATCTTTTTTTTTTATTACAGTACAAATATACATAACAAAACCTTTGCCAATTCAACCCTTTTTACATGTATATGGTTCAGTAACATTGATTATGTTCACCATGTTTAGGGATCTTCTGTATCTAGATCATGACTATCCTTTTCCTGATTAGTGCACCACCATTAACAGAAACCCAAACCAAACCAAACCCACTGCCATCAGGTTGATTCTGACTCAAAGAGACCCCCATTGGGTTTCTAAGGCTTTAAATCTTTACAGAAGTAGATTGTATCATCCTCCTGCAGAGCAGCTGGTTCATATGAACCACTGACCCTCTGATTAGCAACCAAATGCCTTACGCACTACACCCCCAGAGGTCCTTAACAAAAACTTAGTGCTTCCTAAACAGAAACCAGTGCTTCCTACACAGTGACTCCTTTTGCCCCTCATCCCCTCATTCTTGGTAACCATTAATAAACTTTTGTTTCTATATATTTATCCTTTTCATATAATTGGCAGTATATAGTATTTTCCCTATTGTGACTGGTTTATTTCACTCAACACAAAGTTTTCAAAGACCATCCATGTAACATGTATTAGGGACTTCATTCCTCTTTATGGATGAGTGCAATTGACTTTTTATTTCAATTTTTTTTCCCAGTATTTATGAGATACATTTAGTTCTCTTCAATAAACCTATTTTATTCATAATTATCCCTTTACCTTCTCATAAGAAAGATAATATTATACAAAGTTATGGTAGTATACCAAATATAATGTTTTTAATTAACTGTAAAACAGAAAAATACAAGACTAGTGTATACTTAACAGTTTCAAATAATTTTAGAACATTTATAATTTTTGTGGCTTTACATTGATGCAGTTGTGGTCATTAAGATGATCTGGATTTTACATCAGTAAGTCAGGGGAGCTCTGGTAGCATAGTGGCTAAGTCACTTGCCTGCTAACCAGAAGGCTGGCGGTTCAAACCCACCAGCCACTCCTCGGAAGGAAGGTTGGGCAATCCTACTTCCGTAGTGATACTGCCTCGGAAACCCAAGGAGGGGTCGCTATGAGTCGGGGCTGACTTGACGGCACATAACAACAACAACAAGCCAGGGTTTAAGTAATGCCTAGTAACACATTTATTTAAAATAAGTATTTTTGTTTATTTATTTATTTTACAAACCTCACTTTTCTCATTTCTAAAATGGGAATAACATACCCACCTTACAAGTTTATTTTGAGGATCAATGACAATAACATGCATAAAAGCTCCAAAGTCATGGTGATTGAGTCAATTCCAACTCATAGCAACTCTAAAGGACAGAGTAGAACTGCCTCTGTAGGGTTTCCAAGGCTGTAAGTCTTTACAGAGGCGGACTGTCTCATCTTCTCCCTCAGAACAGCTGATGGGTTCAAACCGCCAACCTTTTGTTTAGCAAATTTTTTAATCACTGTGCCACCAGAGCTCTTTAATAATATGCATACAATGTATTATTAGGTTAGGTATGAGTACATGATGCTGTTTTCTTAGCTATATTTAATGTTTATATTTTATTTTCTCTTGTATTTTCCCTTAAAATTGCTATAGAATTATTACTATGCATCAACATGATTTATAGACTCATGGTATTTCATTGTGGCTTTTATTTTTATAAGAGATTGTGTTTTAAACTCAGCATATGCTTATACATATCATATAATTATAAATATTAAGATGGAAAATGTGAAGGCTTAACTATATAATGATAAATTTACATTGGCAAGCATTAGGAAAAAAATCTCAAAAAATTTTAACATTGGTTTTCTCCAATAGATTTTCTATTTTATCTAAGTATTTACATATTATATTAAAAAAAATAGTAACACTTTAAAATATATCCCAAGATAAGTAAATGGTGGAATATTAGCCAATTAAATTTTGAAGGACATTGCTTAAAATAGAGTTTATGATCTGTTTTGATGGTCCCCAAACCTCTGGTGACTTAGTGCCTAAGGCATTTGACTGCTAACCAGAAGGCTGGTGATTCAAAGCCACCAGCCACTCCTCAGAAGGAAGATTGGGCATCTACTCCGTAGAGACGCTGCCTCAGAAACCCAAAGAGGGGTCCTATGAGTCAGAAAACACTCGATGGCAGTGAGTAAAACCTCCTGTATGCTTGGTTACTTTTGAGAAGCACTCAAGGAACTTGGCATATTGTACTCACTGTTGTTGTTGTTGTTATGTGCCGTCGAGTCGGCCCCAACTCATAGCGACCCGTCCTTGGGTTTCCGAGGCAGTATCACTACGGAAGTAGGATTGCCCAACCTTCCTTCCGAGGAGTGGCTGGTGGGTTTGAACCGCCAGCCGTCTGGTTAGCAGGCAAGTGACTTAGCCATTATGCTACCAGAGCAAAGCCAAAAACTCATTGCTGTAGAGTGGATTCCAACTCATGGCAACTCCATGTGTTACTGAATGAAACTGATCCATAGGATTTTCATGGTTTCAGTCTTTACAGAAGCAGAAGCTAGGTCTTCTTTTCCGCCGTGTCACTGGGTAGATTTGAACCACTAAACTTTAGATTAGTAATTGAGCAAGAACAATTTGCACCATCCAGGGAACTGTTTAACTTGCAGGTAATGTTTATTACAGCAAAAGGATACAAAGTAAGATCAGCAAGGGAAAAAGACACAGGCAGAGTCTGGAGAAATCTATACACAGGCTTCCTATGCTCTCTCCCTTTCTTGAGAAGGCATACTTGAATGCTTTTTTCAAGCAATGAAAAGCACAAGAACGTATGTGCACTATTTCTGCCCAGAGAAGCCCACTAATTCTCAACACCCAAGGGTTTTATTGAGGCCTGGTCACATAGACATCTTATGCCTAACAAAACTCCACACTTTCAAAAGAAAAGCAGATGTTCAGCGCAAACCATATGTTATACAAAGAGCTGAGCACAGTGAATGGCAGTCTCAAGCCTGCTATGTTCTTTTCTTCACATGATCTTAAAGAGATTCTTTGTGCCCTGGTTGGATGACCTTCCCAGTTTGTGACAATAAAATCACATCAGTTTTGAAGAGAATATCAAATGCCATACTTTTTATTCATGGCTCCCTGGAAGAATGAAAGACTCCTCCAGCTTTCCATATGATCCCCCTTCATATGGAAAGATGGCAGTTCTTGAAGAGATGATGCTGACACAATTGACAACCTTTTCCAACATCTTTTCCTGCAATAAAGTGGCCACAATATCTAAGGTGATCAGCCAGAAACCTGAATATTTGATAATTACATTTTCTGGATGAAGAAATTTAGCACATGGTCTGACACATAAAAAGGAGATGGAACACAATACCAGTTTCTGTTTACATTGTTGTTGTTGTTATGTGCCGTCGAGTCGGCCCCGACTCATAGCAACCCCTCCTTGGGTTTTCGAGGCAGTATCACTACGGAAGTAGGATTGCCCAACCTTCCTTCCGAGGAGTGGCTGGTGGGTTTGAACCGCCAGCCGTCTGGTTAGCAGGCAAGTGACTTAGCCACTATGCTACCAGAGCTCCTCATAGTCACTGATAATATGAGAAGTCTTCTCTTAGTGTGAATCACAGGAGCTCAGAATCAACTTGATGACAATGACCTTGGTTTTGATATTTCTCAACGATATGCACACTTTTTCTTTGGTACTGAAGAGTTGAAACTAAATTGATAGTTAACTGATCTCTCAAATAAATACAATGAACATATCCTCCTATGGGCATTAACAACATTATGAATTAAAAATTGCATATGATAGTATTATTTTATAGCGTATCAATTATCAAACATGGTGCAGAGATTACTAAATACAGATTGTAAACTTGTTGCACAATGGGCTAAGTGGACATAACATTTTCATCTTTAAAACAATTGAAATATAAAAATAAGACCTTTGCCATATATTATTAATTGCACATAAAGTTTGAAGAATCACGTTTTTCATCTATTCCACACAAAGCTCTGAAAATTACAAGTATTTTATGTTATAAATTTAATTTCAACTATTCAAATTTGTTTATTTTACATGTCATTATTTTAGGGAAAAATATCAAATGGTATCATATTAATAGATATTTCCGTTGATCAATCTAAACTCAAGTCTTCTTATTCCTAAAATTACTAGTAGCGATAAAGAGACTAATAATAATAATAACAAATGGATAAGTTGCATAGTATATTATAAAGAGATGTTATTGACCTTGTTATTGTTTGCTATGAAATGATGACAAACATGACTCGTGGGAACCATATGTGACAGAATAGAACTGCCTCATAGGGTTTTCTAGGCTGTAATCTTCCCAGAAGCAGATCACTAGATTTTTCTCTTGCAGAGCAGCTGGGTGGATTTCAACCACCAACATTTAGGTTAGCAGCGGAGTGCTTAATTGTTTGTACCGCCATTGATCCTTTAAAAGATGATAGAGCTATGGATAAAAGAAAAAGCAGAGAAAGAACAGGAGAATGTACTGTGGGGTATGTGTGGTGGGTAGGGATAGATTTCAATATCATTAAATGAGATGGTCAGCATTCATTGGGAAAAAATGCAGTAAACTCTGGTAGGAACTGAGAATATAAAAAAGTAGAAAGTAAGGCTCTGGCTCAAAAAAGATTTGTAATTTTGCTTTAGAAAAAAATTGAGTAAATGCAATTGGGAAACAGTGTGATGTTTCATTGTCATGTTTTGTGGTTTTATTTTATATTATTTGATGCATGCCTATGACCACTATATTTTTATGAAATTATTTTATCTATGAAGGAAAAGAAATAACATATCCCATAGGCTAATTACTAAATAAATGTTACACTCATTTCATTTGCATCAATTCTGAATCACAGCTACCCTATAGTACAGAGTAGAACTGCCCCACAGGGTTTCCAGGGCTGTAATCTTTATGAAAACAGAGTGCCATATTGTTTCTGTGGAGCAGTTGGTAGTTTAGAACCACAGATCTTGCAGTTAGCAGCTAAGCACTTAATTGTATGAGTTCATTATTGCAGAAATTCAAAGTCTTCTTAAGAACTGAGTGTTTATGCAAATCTTATAGAAGAGGAGGTCTTGGACTGGGAATTCATTCATTCAACCAATTACACACTAGAGTGTAATATGTATAAATTTATTTTGTTGGAAACTAGGAACAATCGAAGATTTTTGAGAAGTAGGCCAAAATGATCTATGTACACTTTTCTTTAAGATCACATGAGAATATATTTTTATTTCTCTTGAATAATTATTCATCATTGGGATGGCACAGTTGTAAGGTAAATACAGACTTAACTGTGTGAAAACAGCCAACCATTTGGTATTTCCCCAACAGTGTATTAGAGGTATTAGAGTTGTATTTGTTCCATGTTCTTGCCACCACATGCATTTTCAATAACTATTATGTTAACCATCTTAATAAGTGTGTAATTGTCTCTCATTGTAATTTTATTTTGCATTTTCCTAATGGCTAATGATATTAAGCATCTTTAATCATGTTTTCCAGACAGCAATTTTAATTTTTTTGATTGAAAGTTACCACTTAGAAGAAAAACAGGAAATGCAGATAATTGATAATTTTAAAAAAAAAAAAAAAAAAACATTTAATTTCCTAGGTCATAGCTTAAGATAACAAAATAATAGTTTTTGGGCAAGGGTTGGAGTAAGTCTTCTGGGACAGGGCTAATACATTTGGTAGTGTCTAAGGCATTTGACTGCTAACCAGAAGGTTGGTGGTTCAAACCCACCAGCCATTCTGCAGGAGGAAGACTGGGCAATCTACTTCTGTAAAGATTTACCACCTTCGAAACCCAAAGGGAGTCACTGTGAGTCAGAATCAACTTGATGGCAGTGAGAGTGGAAGAGAGCTGATGTGACTAAATGTGCTTTACCATTATTGTATTTGAAAGGTTGAGAGAAAAGATTTTAGAAAAAATCAACAATAGACATGATATATGAGGAAGAACAAAAATGAAGAAGATAGCTGATAATTTTCTTGGAGAAAAACTAGTAAGATCAGTGGAAATAATTCTTCCATAAATATCTACATTAATGAACAGACTCTTGGGTAATCATAAAAATGAGTTTGCAAATGTTTAATACAATATTTAATAAGTATTGAAATATTTAGTAGTTGTTAGGAAAAGAAATATTTCAGGAACAATGGAAAGATAAACTTTGTTTGATAGAAACAATTTAAATTTAGGAAATATATATACCTAGCTGGAACATCTATCCATCTAAAAGTGGAATCATTACAAATGACATTGGAATGAGTGTACAAGGTAATGACAAATGTCAATGCTGTGTGGACATCTTACCTAAGCCAGAGTTATACAGTGCCTTTATTGGTTTCACTTTATGTCTTTAAAAACTGGCCCTGAGGCAAAATGATAGGTTCCCTCACTAATCTGTTAGGAGCTTCATTCTACAACAAAAAGGAATCAGTTACCTGCTCTGTGCATCTTTATTGCTTAAATAACGAAATAAAAAATAAATCTTTATGCTAAAGTAGAAGTGATTTTTTAAAATTATTTTTATTAATTTAATACAAATTATTTAATAAAATTTAATAAAAATTAATTTAGTTTTAATTTAATAAAAATTAAGACTAAACTTGAATAAAAAATAAATATAATAAAGCAGTAATTACTATATAATATTATATAATGATTATTGCATACTATATGCCCACCACCCACTTAGTTTATTGTACTGTGGTGGCTTGTGTGTTGCTATGATACTGGAAGCTCTGTCACTGGGTATTTCATATACTGGCAGGGTCACTCACGGTGGACAGATTTCAGAGGTATCTGCGAACTATGAGAGACTAGGAAGAAAGACTTGGTGATCTACCTCCAAAAATTAGTGAAAATTCTATGGAATACAACAGAATACTGTCCAATACAGTACTGGAAGATGAGTCTCGTAGGCTGGAAGGTGCTAAAAATATACAATGGCTGCAACAATGGACTCAATCATTTCAAAAATCATGTGAGGGCATAGGAATGGCAAGATTTCCTTTTGTTATTCGTAAGATCACCATGAGTTGGAACCAACCTGATGGCAACTAACCAAAACAACAACAACGTACATATTGTGTATAATATAATAAACCAAACCAGATTCACTGCTGTCAAGTCCATTCGTCTCATGGTGACCCCTCCTTGGGTCTCCAAGGCAGATCTCTATGGAAGTGATTACCTAATCTTCCTTCCGAGATGCATAATATAAATTACTTACAATGCAAAAGCATATCATACATGATATAAAGAAATAACAATAAAGTAGAAAAAAGAAATAGAAATGGGTATACATCATCTACTTATTGAGTAGTTGTGACTGGGCACCAAGAAAGATTATATGGATAGAGTGGTAAATTCAGCTCAGTCTCTCATATTATAGAACACGTACATTACAGAAGTAATTACCATAAAGAATGATTAATCCTAGTAATGATTGGGTCATTTGAAAAGATAAGAAGCTTTCCAGTCAGTTCAAATATGACAGAACATTTACAAAATATAAAAGTGGAATTAATAGAAAAATGTAACAAGAGCAAATATTAAGGTCTGGAAAGCAAATGCCAGACCAAATTGAGGCTTATGAAACACTCTAAGACAGTGGCAAAGAAATTTTAGTCATGTTCAGAGTAGGAAAATAAATATTGAAGCATTAGTTACACTACTTGCACAAGATAGTAGAATGTTCAGGTGGCAAAACTGTGCAACTAATTGCACTGATCTGCATCAAACAAAATCAATGGACTAGAAAGGGGTGACATTGTATTGAAGCCTAAGGCAGGAGAGGAGTAGTAAAGAATTTACTGGAAATGATTTCACGTCTCTAGGAAAACATGCCAATCACACCATAGGGTCAAACTCTATGTGATCATTTAAAAATTGTGAAAAAGAGATAAAGTATTGGATAAGAATGTGGTCAACTATTCTATCAATTATTAATTTGTTTATTAATTTTTTTTTTAATTTTACTTTGATTTGGGTGAAGATTTACAGAGTAAATTCACTTTTCATACAGCAGTTCACATATACTTTGTCTCATGTCATTG
>NW_006922032.1:2198601-2199379 GCF_000298275.1 Orycteropus afer afer | reverse complement strand
GAAGACTAATGTGTACCTAACCTGAGCCATGGTGTTTTCAATCACCTCCTATTCATGTGCAAGATGAACAATGAATAACTAAGACCAAAGAAGAATTGATGTTTTTGAATTGTGGTGTTGGTTAAGAATACTGAAAATACCTTGGACTACCAGAAAAATAAACAAATCTATCTCGGAAGAAGTGCAGCTGGAATGCTCCCTAGAAGTGAGTGAGAATGACCAGACCTCATCTCACCTACTTTGTTCGTATTGTTAGAAGGGACATTTGGTGGCAGGGATGAGGGAAAATGTCAAAAACAAAATGATACTTTAATGGAGTCTGAATTTTGTTGTTAATTTGAGAACAAATAGTCTATTAGGCACTAATATTTACAGGTATATTTAAAGTCAACTAACCATTTTAGAAGAATCACCAGTAGTTGGAAATTTTGGTTTTGGTGACAGAAATAATGCTGGAACTCACATAGTAGAATTTTACAAGACCAGTGACTTGTTCATTGCAAACACCTTTTTTCAATGAAGCAAATGGCGGCTCTACATGTGGACTTCACTATGCTGTCATTCAAATGGAACAAGGGGACGCTGCATGGTTTAAAATCAGGAAGGGAGTGTGTCAGGATTGTATCCTTTCCCCACACTTATTCAATCTATATGCTGAGCAAATAATCCAAGAAGGTGGACTATATGAAGAAAAATGTGACATCAGGATTGGAGGAAGAATCATTAATAACCTGAGATACACAGACGATACAACTTTGCTTGCTGAAAGTGAGGATGA
>NW_006922032.1:2197235-2197891 GCF_000298275.1 Orycteropus afer afer | reverse complement strand
AACAACAACAACAACAACCATTTTTCTAAATATTCTAGTAATAAGATAGAAAAAAAGTCAGATCACGTACAAAAGCAGATTTGTAGGTGATCGTCTAACAAAGCAAAAATAGTTTCAACTGATTACCAAACAATATTTAGTTTTCTATTAAAAAGGCTCTGTACTTGACCCTGATCTTTAACTATGTTTATCAATAAATATGATGGAGACCTTATACATAAATTTGGAAATAATGACAAAGCTCAGAAGGGGGAGGTGATTAAATCATTGTGTGAAGAATAAAAATGACAAAAATTTTCTATGAAGAGAAATGATAAGCCTAGTAAGATAAATTTCTACCACTTATCGGTCAGTTTGTCGTACTGTGGTGGCTTGAGTTTTGCCATGAGGCTGGAGGCTATGTCACCAGTATTTCAAATACTAGCAGGGTCACTCATGGTTTGAGCAAGTTTGAGCAGAGCAGAGGAAGATAAGTTAATACTACCATTATTCAAATTTACGCACCAACCACCAAAGCCAAAGATGAGGAAGTTGAAGATTTTTACCAACTTCTATAGTCTGAAATTGACCAAACATGCAATCAAAATATATGGATTATCACTGGTGATTGGAATACAAAAGTTGGAAACGAAGAATAACTAGTAGTTGGAAAATAC
>NW_006922032.1:2193751-2196720 GCF_000298275.1 Orycteropus afer afer | reverse complement strand
AAGAGACTGAAACTTGCTTTTGAACAGAGAGTAGCTAAAACAAATGGAAGAAACGACAAGATAAAAGAGCTGAACAAAAAATTTCAAAGAGCAGCTCAAGAAGACAAAGTCAATTATTGTAATGAAATGTTCAAAGACCTGGAGTTATAAAATCAAAATGGAAGAACATGCTCAGCATTTCTCAAGCTGAAAGAACTGAAGAAAAAATTTAAGCTTCAAATTGCAATATTGAAAGATCCCATGGACAATCTGTTGAATGATGCGAGAAACATCAAAAGAAGATGGATGGAATACACAGAGTCACTGTACCAAAAAGAAGTGGTGGATGATCATCCATTTCAGGAGGTGGCATATGATCAAGAACCAATGATACTAAAGGAAGAAGTCAAAGACACAATGAAGGAATTGGTGAAAAACAAGGTTCCAGGAATTGACAGAATACCTATTGAGATGCTCAACAAATGAAAGTCATGCTGAAGGCACTCACTCAGCTGTGCCAAGAGATTTGGAAAATAACCACATGGCCAACTGACTGGAAAAGTTCCATATTTGTACCCATTCCCAAGAAAGGTGATCCAACAGAATGTGGAAATTATCAAATAGTATTGTTAATATCTCATGCAAGTAAATAAAATCTTGCTGCAGTATATTCACAGAGAACTTCCAGAAATACAAGCTAGTTTCAGAAAAGGACGTGGAGCCAGGGATATCATTGCTGATGTCAGATGGATCTTGGTTCAAAGCAAAGAATACCAGAAAGATGTTTACTTGTGTTTTATTAACTATGCAAATGCATTAGACTGTGTGAATCATAACAAGTTGTGAATAACATTGAGAAGAATGGGAATTCCAGAACACATGATTGTACTTATGAGGAACCTGTACATAGACCAGGAGGCTGCTGTTGGAACAGGACAAGGTGAAAGAAATGCATGGTTTAAAATCAGGAAGGGAGTGCATCAGGGCTGTATCCTTTCACCACACTTATCAATCTATATGCTGAGCAAATAATCTGAAAAGCTGGACTATATGAAGAAGAACATGGCATTGAGATTGGAGAAAAACTCATTAACAACCTGCTATATGCAGACCACACAACTTTGCCTGCTAATGGTGCTGATAACATGAAGCACTTACTGATGAAGATTAAAGACTACAGTCTGCAGTATGGATTATGCCTGAACATAAAGTAAATAAAAATCCTCACAACTGGACCAATAAGTAGCATCATGACAAATGGAGAAAAGATTGAAGTTGTCAAAGATTTCATATTACTTGGCTCCACAATAAACACCAATGGAAGCAGCAGTCAAGACATTAGAAGATGTATTGCACTGGGGAAATCTGCTGTAAGAGAACTCTTTAAAGTGCTGAAGAACAAAGATGTCTCCTTGAAGACTAAGGTACGCCTTACCCAAGCCATGGTATTTTCAGTTGCCTCATATGCATATGAGAGCTGGACAATGAATAAGAAAGACCTAAAGAAGAGTTGATGCGTTTGAGTTGTGGTGTTGGTGAAGAATATTGAAAGTACCATGGACTGCTAAAAGAATGAACAAATCCGTCCTGGAAGAAGTGCAGCCGGAATGTTCCTTGGAAGTGAGAATGGCTAGACTTTGTCTCACTTACTTTGGTCATGTTGTTAGAAGGGACCATTCCCTATAGAAGGATATCATGTTTGGTAAAGTAGAAGGTCAATGAAAAAGGAGAAGGCACTCAACAAGATGGATTGACACAGTGATTGCAATGATGAAACCAGGTATAGCAAGGATTGTGAGGCTGGCACAAGACCAGGCCTTATTTTGTTCTGTTGTGCAGAAGGTCACTGTGAGTTAGAACCAACTCAATGGTGACTAACAACAACAACAACAACAATAGCACTTTAGTTATTATCAATAATAATTGCAAATTCATATTAAGATAAATAAATGCAGGATTTTGGAGACATTCAATGGCATCAGAGCATAAAAGATCAATTATGACACACTGTGATATAGACGCAAAAAGAGTCAATGAACATTTATTGCCTAAATGACATTAACAGAGGTGCCAAGTCATAACAGTAGGGTTAACTAGTAATTGTCTAACCATAGCCTTTGCTTATTAGATTCAGTATGTCCAGTTCCCATATTTTGGGGCTATAATATGAGTTATTTGACAGGGATTAGATACCAGAAATACTTACAATAACAAAGAAAGGAACGTAAATCACAAGCAACAAAAGCAGGTGCAGACAAGTGGATGAGACGTCGTGTGTAGATTATTGGTAGGCAACACAAGAAATGTCTGTTCTGGAAGACACACAGAGCATAGTCTCAGCTAGATTTGGCTAATACAGCAATAGGAAAAGGTGCAGACTCCTAACCAGACTTAGGTGGACCTCTCTTCTTTATGGAGATCTCTACAAAAGAATTGGAATAGAGGACAAGACAGGACTCTGAAATGACTCAAAGAAGGAAAGCAAGTCAAGATCCCAGTCACAGCAGTATGGGACAAAGGAGATAAGGAGGGGAAAAGTGGAAAGTTTGTCTTGGACATTAAAGAGAAACCAAAGCCTTTGACCTATAGAATAAGATAGGGCCAACAGTAAGGCAGAGAGTAAAATAATTTCTAGAGTTTCTTAAATTCCTCCCAACTGGAACAGGCTTGATCTCTGATTCAGGGGCAGTTCTGAATCTACAAGACAGAGTGGCATTTTTTTTTTCTTGGAAAATTAGAATTATGTTGATCAGATTATACAAATTATTTAGTGTTCCCCTTTCATTGTACAATTGATTAATTCATTCCTAACTGAATACTATCATGTGGGTGGACCACTGTGCTAGATTCAGATAATGTGAAAGTAGTAAATAAAGCCAATGCTTTCCCATAAAGAATTCACACTTCTATAGGCAACAAAGGAGCTCTGGTAGCATAGTGGCTAAAGCACTTGACTGCTAACCAGAAGGCTGGTGGTTCAAACCCACCAG
>NW_006922032.1:2185459-2192926 GCF_000298275.1 Orycteropus afer afer | reverse complement strand
TATCACTACGGAAGTAGATTGCCCCATCTTCCTTCCGAGGAGTGGCTGGTGGGTTTGAACCTCCAGCCTTCTGGTTAGCAGTCAAGTGCCTTAGGATCATGTAATTTGTTTAACAAATTTCACATCAATAGTCATTTCATTGTCTTTCAGTTTTTCCCTAATGCAAATGATGTCATAAATAACCTCACTGGGTAATTGTCTTTTTGCATATGGGCAATTATGTCTGGAGTATATATTCTAGCAGAAGAGATTCCTGGCTCAAAAAAATGAAACTGCTTAATTCTAACAAATATGGTCAAATACTGTAACAACTTAAACTCTAAAAAACATTATGTGATAATGTAAATTTTCCCTTATATCTTCATCAATGTATATTTTCTTTTAAATTTTGCCACTGATATATAAACAATGTTATTATTTTATTACTTCTTAATTAGAAGTGAGGTTAAATATATTTAAAATTTTAGTGAACATCTGTATTTTTGATTCATAACTTGTCTGCTGATGTCCTTTGCCAATTTTTTTTTTAGGAGAAAGTTATATTTCCTTTGAATTAATCAGTTCTTCATAGTTTATGGATTGTTACGTCTGATGAAAACCTTTCTCCTAATCTGTCACTTACCAAAGAATTTTGAGAGTGATAGCTTTAATTGTCCATGACTCTTAATTTTTAGATGGTCAAATTTAAGAATGTTTTCTCTTATGGCTTCTGTTATTTTGTTTTGTATTGTTTTGTTTTGGTTTGAAAAACTTCCCAAGAATTTAAGTCCCTATGAAGGTATTCTCCATTGATACCAACATAACCATTGTGATGTTGGCTTTTTTTACATTTAGTATTTTTGTACACAATGAATTCATGGTTTTTAAAGATACACAACTATCTTATTGCTATTTATTAAGCAGATCTTTTTTCTCCATTATATTTTAAACAATATCTTTATGATGTACCAGTTCTAAGTACACATGATTCTGTGTCTAGATAGTCTCTTCTGTTCTACAGTTGAACAAAATTTGAATATTCTCACCCAAATAAATGCAATGGATCAGAGAATTATCTCCCAGAAGGGAAATGGGTCTCACAGAATGAAAGGATTTATGCGCAGTACTCTGACATCATTGGCAGGTGTCCAGGACCTGGGAACCCATTCATCTGATTTTCTAGTCAGTATTCTCTTTCTGCTGCAAACTATTTGAGAACATCAGGAAAATAAGTATCTTTACATTTTATTTGTCTTGATTCTTTTCAGAAACAGAGGCATATTCAGGCTGTAGCAGGTCCCCATGCCAGAATGGGGGCACATGCATAAATGGAAGAACTAGCTTTGTCTGTGCTTGCCGACATCCTTTTTCTGGTGACAACTGCACTGTGAAGCTGGTGGAAGAAAATGCTTTAGCTCCAGGTAAGAAAAGTAGATGCATGCTCAGATTTACTCAAGGTCATAAACAGAAACTTTAAATTATATATATATATATATATATCAATGAATATTTAAGTCTGCTTAACCTAGTGTCACATAAAGTTTAATTCCTTTTACCATTGAAATTTATTGAATAATGTAAAATATTCATTTAGACACAGAAATGTATTTTTGTCAGGTAAACTCAGGTTTACATGTACTGGTTGAAATTTTCAATGCTGATATAGCAACAGCAGTATTGCCCCTCTCCCTTAATTTCTTTTCCTTATGCATCTTAATAGAAAATAAAATTTTTAAAAAAAACCTACTGCTGTTGAGTCAATTCTGACTCAGAGTGACCCTATAGGACAGAGTAGAACTGTTCTGTGGGTTTCTGAGGCTGTAATCTTTATAACAGCAGACTGCCACATCTTTCTTCCACGGACCAGTGGCAGGTGGGTGTGAACCACTGACCTCTTTGGTTAGTGGCTGAACACTTGAACACTTTGCCACAGGGCTCTTTTTTAAAAAAGATACAAATGTTTGTATCTGATTGCTATAAATTCTTTCTCCTCAGAAAAACCATTAAGGAAATACACCTTTGATTCATGTTAGATATGGCCATTTAATGAGGCTTTCATATGTGCTTAGCAGCATGTCTTCCATGAAGCTTAAACTAATACTGCCTTTTTGCCAGGTTAGGGCTGTCAGAATATAGTCAATTATATTGAGTAAAACAAAGTGCCTTTTTTGTCCATTTAGATTCATAAGCATTGGTTGCATTCGAATTATTCCAACAGTGTACTATTTCCTGGTGTTAGGATTTGGAAAGGGTCAGTGAAAATGGTTGCATAGCTTGAAAAATACAATCAATGTCACTGAATTATATATGTAGAAACTGTTGAACTGGCAAATGGTTTGTTATATATATTTTAAGCACAGTAATGAAAAAGAAATGTGTACCATTTCTGGTTTTCATACAAAAAAAATGTGTGTAGTTTTAAAAATACATTATCTTTAATGACAGCAGAAAATAAAAAGACGTATTTGAAATCTGGCTTACCTTAATAATAGGCTGCATAGTGAAGAATACATTTTTTAAGTCTATTTTTAAATCGCAGCTTTTTTAAGTACATTTGGCATTAATTATACAGGAAATTGCTTTTGTCTATTTCTTTCTAGTGCATATTACTTCATTTGGTTTCCATTTGAGCCTCTAGAAACTGTTTGACAAGATGCTGGGAAAATTGTTTCTACATCATGTCAGCTTCAATTCCTGCAAGGGGCTTTAAAACATTCTGGCATACCATAATAATCATAGTGCATTTGAATTCCTTTAGCTCTGGGGAGATCAAAGACACATGCAAATTAATCTTTGAGGCATTTCTATGAGGGAGGTAGCCGGTGTTATTTTCCTTCTATTCTGGAGAAACTGAAGTTCCATGAGGCTAAATGACTTGGGGATAATTCAGCAAAGAGAAGAGCAGGCATCCAGACACGTATGTCCTTGTTAAATTTGATGGATGACCTTTTTTCTTCTGGTAACATTTTCTAAAACTATGATAGAAAGATAAAGATATAAGGAAAGATAAAATAAGATTAAAAAAAAAAACATGAGAATTAACTCTTTTCATTTTTTTTCTATGACAGATTTTTCCAAAGGATCTTACAGATATGCACCGATGGTGGCATTTTTTGCATCTCATACATATGGAATGACTACACCTGGTCCTATCCTATTTAATAACTTGGATGTCAATTATGGAGCTTCATATACTCCAAGAACAGGAAAATTCAGAATTCCATATCTTGGCGTGTATGTTTTTAAGTATACCATTGAGTCATTTAGTGCTCATATCTCAGGATTTTTAGTGGTTGACGGAGTAGACAAGCTTACATTTGAGTCTGAAAATATTAACAGTGAAATACACTGTGATAGGGTTTTGACTGGGGATGCCTTACTAGAATTGAATTTTGGCCAGGAAGTATGGTTGCGACTTGTGAAAGGAACTATTCCAGCCAAATTTCCCCCTGTCACTACATTCAGTGGTTACTTGTTATACCGTACATAAGTTAGTATGAAAGACAGACTATCACCTTTATTAGGAAGCTGCAAGTGTTTTCATTTATCCTTGCTTGCAAATCTGCTCTGTTTCTGGTTTCTCTACACAAAATGAAAATCACTTTGTTTTTTAAGCAAAGCCGTAATTATGTAGTAAATTTTAAGCAAAATTTAAGCAAAGCATTAATATAATTTACATTTCATAAAATTATTTGAGTATCATTTGGATAACCTGTATATGATACGAGTTCTTGCTGTACCTAAAGTGATTTTATGGTGCAGAATACAAAGTACACTTATTACCATAATTGTTCTACTTTTGTCATGTTAAATCACTGTAAATGTAATTTCAATATAATCTCAGAAAATGGTAACCATACAATATTGTCACTCACAATAATCTTTCAAAAAAAATAGTTAACTTTTGTTATTCTTTATATGTACAAATAGATAATACATCTTACCTGCATTCACTTCAAATAAATTACTCAAAAGCTAAGAAGTGTTCATTTTTTTAACTTTCATTTTTATTTCCTTGTTGAGTTGATATTTTAAATTTTATATATTAAAATTTCCATTTGAGATCAAAATTAAGGAAGTTGAATTAAAAACTTGGAATATACTTAACTCTTTTGTTTTTCTCTATCTGTAATGATTAAGTAAAGTAATTGACAAATGTTTCAACATTTTCATCCAAATCTAAGGATCCGTAGTTGAATCATTTGCTTTTCCAATTTTACAAATACTGCACATTGTTGTTGTTGTTATGTGCCATCGAGGCAGATCCGACTCATAGTGACCCCTCCTTGGGTTTCCGAGGCGATATCACTATGGAAGTAGATTGCCCAACCTTCTTTCTAAGGAGTGGCTGATGGGTTTGCACCACCAGCCTTCTGGTTGGCAGTCAAGCGCCTTAGGCACTATACTACCAGAGCTCCCCAAATACTGCATAGTAATGCATAAAATCTTTTTCTAGTGAGTGTCCTTTCACTGCAGTACATGCTGATTTGCCCCTATGCTTACAAAGGGCACAGAATATTCCATGGTGGTTATAATATTTATGGGTTGCTAACTACAACCTCGGAAGGAAGATGAGGCAATCTACTTTCGTAGCGATACTGCCTCGGAAACCCAAGGAGGGGTCGCTATGAGTCGGGTCCGACTCAAAGGCAAATAACAACAACAACACAACTACAACCTGTTTTTTCCTGAATGGTTGGCATGTAAAAGTTCTGTGATTGCTCAACAAACCCTTATAAGTTGGATATTATTATTTTTCATAGTTGAAAATTCTAAGCCACACAGGGAGATATTAAGGAATGTGACCAAGTTCCACAGCTAAGGACAGGGGCAGGACTGGAAATTAGCCCATCTCTTCTGTAGAGCCCATATCCATCATTTCTCTACATTGCCACCCACAGAGATACCAAAATTTATTCAACTAATCCCTATTGATGAACAGTTAGGTTAATTCCATACTTTTCAGTGATAAGAAATATCATTGTAATGAACATCCTTAAACACACATTCTTTACATATTTGACAAAGTATTTCTGAAGAATCGATTCCTGTAACTAACAATAAAATAATAACGAAATTTGGAAATATTTTTGGTACAGCAAGCATTTTTCCATGAATTAGTTCACTTGATGCTCACCATAATCCTTACACATGAAGTATTATGATCATCCTCTTCCCATCCATTAAAAACAGAGGAACACAGAAAGTAAATATTTTCCAAATATCACAGTAAATTATAAGGAACTTCTGGAATAGACAATAAACATTTTCAAAATTTTGATAGGCATGATCAAATTGCCTTTAAAAAGATTTGTGCCAATTCAAGTATCTTCAATATGTAAAGAACTGCTCTTTAACATCCTCACCAAAACTTAGAATTTTTTCAATATCGTCTATCTTGAAGGTAAAAATACTATCTCTTTGTTGCAGACAAGATTTTTCAAAAACTTGCCAGAGCTTGAATGCATATGTCCACACAAAGATTTGTACATGAATATTCATAGCACCTTTATTTTATATAGGCAAAAATTGAGATCAACACAAATGATCATGTACACTCTGGCATATCCATACAATAGAACACTACTGAGCAATAAAAAGAGAGCTCTGGTGGTGCTATGGTTAAAGCATTGGGCCACTAACCAAGAGATTGGCAACTTGAACCTACCAATCATTCCATGGAAGAAAGATGAGGCAGTCTGCTCCTGTAAAAATTTACAGCCCTGGAAACCCTGTGGGAAGTTCTACTCTCTCCTGTAAGGTCTCTCTGAGTCAGAATAGACTTGGTGGCAGTGGTTATTTTTATTTATTTTTAAACAATTAAAGGGAATGGGCATGTATGTATGAATTTCATAACAATTTTGCAGAACATTTCAAACTGTAATCATGTAGGCCTACCAAAACCTTGGCCAACCTTGCAGGGAACTCTGAAGTGAATGTTTTTTTATTTCAATGTCCTATGTTGAGACAAAATAGCTGACTTTTCATATGCCCTCTTCGCTCATTAGCAGACTCATGCTGCTTGAGAAGAGAGGGACCTAGGAGCTGACAACTAGAGACTGAATGACTGACAATTTCTATTCTGTTCTGTGTAAATGTTTATTTTCCAAAAAGATTTGCAAACTTTTTATATTTTCTTCAATTCCTGCTTAAATAGTACACCGTAATCTAAAATGACTTTCATTTGATTTCATCAAACACTCAGACTAAACAGAATTTTTGCTTCTCAAATATACTTTTCCACGTAGCTTTCAATGTACTTCTTATTTTTAATATTGGCAGAACAGAAGAACTCATTTGACAATATTTACCATTGCCATAAACAATTTAATTTGTTGGTTCTGTAACTGGATAGTTTAGATCATGTAGGACTAAGTGTTGCTTTGGTGTTTGTAATTTTCAAATTATTAATATTATTTTATATCAATATATATTTATAGAAATCCACAATTAAATAATAAATTGCCACCAATAGCCAAGAGGAATTATTGCATCTTGTAACTTGCTGTCATCTTGTTTTTCTCTTTTAAAGAAAGTAACCCGATATAATATAAGACAATTAAGTCTGTAATGTACTTTTAATTGTTGCTATCAAATTCATTGTTGTTTTTGTTAGGTGCCTTCAAGTACAGCAGAATGAAACATTTCCTGGTCCTGTGTCATCCTTTTTTTTTATTTCCTCCATGGGACAGAAACTACCATGGATGTGATTTTTTCAGATTGAATTTGGGAGCTTTTCTCTCTCACCAGATGTTCCTTTCCACCAAGTTCCCAAAGTGCACCAACCTAATTACTGATGACAATCTCATATCTGCTCACTTATCCATTATTTAATAAATAGTTTGTGACAACTATGATAAATCATATACCACAAGTAATATGAAAATATATATCAAGTAAATCAATACTGACAAATACTGCATTTTAAGTAAATTTTCCGGAGCCATCCTGGCATTCACTACTTAACAAAATCTTAGGTAGCTACATCCAAAACCCAAAACTAAAACCCATGGCTGTCAAATCAATTCAGACTCACAGTGATTCTATAGGAAAGAGTAGACCTGTCCCATAGGGTTTACAAGACTGTGATTTTCATGGAAACAAACTGCAACATCTTTCCCCTGCTGAGTGGCTGGTGGGTTTAAACCACTGACTTTTCAGTTAGAGGCTAAGTCATTACACCACTAGTGCTCTGCAACAAGAAGGGGAATTTACCTTTACTACTCATCCTCTCACTGGATATTCTGTCAATTTCATTCTATTGTACATAGGGTTGCTATGAGTTGAAGCCGACATGATGTCACCTAACAGCAACAACAGCAACAACATTCACCCTCTTTCTTTTTCTGTACCTTCACCAAACTTTTCATCACTTGTATGTCAGTTTGTTATATTGTGGTGGCTTATGGCTTGAGGCTATGCCACCAGTATTTCAAATACTGGCAGGGCCAACCATGGTGGACAAGTTTCCAGACTAAGACAGAACAG
>NW_006922032.1:2181602-2185052 GCF_000298275.1 Orycteropus afer afer | reverse complement strand
TGAATCTAGGAAAATTGAAAGTCATCAAAAATGAAATGGAACGTGTAAAAATCGATATCCTAGGCATTCCAAACCAAAAACCAAACTCACTGCAATCAAGTTGATTCAGACTTATAGCAACCCTTTTTGGGTTTCCAAGGTGGTAAATCCTTACTGCAGTAGATTGCCCAGTCTTCTGTCAACCTTCTGGTTAGCAGTCAACCCAGAGCTTCTTTCCTAGGCATTAGTGAGCTGAAATGGACTAGTATTGGAGATTTTGAATTAGATAATCAGATGGTCTACAATGCCAGGAATGATAAACTGAAGAGGAATAGTTTCATGTTCATCATCAAAAAGAAAATTTCCAAATCTATCTGGAAATTCAATGATGTCAGTGACAGGATAACATCCATATACCTGCAAGGAAGGCCAGCTAATTCAAATATTATTCAAATTTATGCACCAAGCACCAAAGCAAAAGATGTAATTGAAGATTTTTACCATCTTCTGAAGTTTGAAATTGATCAACATGAAATCAAGATGTACTGATAATTACCTGTGATTAGAACATGAAAATAGGAAACAGTAAAGAAGAACTGGTAGTTGGAAAATACGGCCTTGGTGATAGGAATGATATTGGAGATTACATGATAAAATTGAGCAACCAATGACTTATTTATTGCAAATACCTGTTTTCAACAAAATAAATGGAGACTGTATACATGGACTTCACCAGATGGAATACACAAGAATCATATTGGCTACTCTGTGAAAAGAGATGATGGAGAAGCTCCATCAGTCAAAACAAGGCCAGGAAGTGACTGTGGAACAAACCATCAATTCCTCATATTCAAGTTCAAGTTGAAGCTGAAGAAAATTAAAACAAGTCCATGAGAACCAAAATATTACCTTTATTATATACCACTTGGATTTAGAGACCACCTGAATAATAGATGTGGCACATTGAATGCAGATGACTGAAGACCAGACAAGTTGTGGGTTGACATTAAGAACATTACACATAAAGAAAGAAAAAGTCATGAAAAAGACAGGAGAGGAAGGAAAAATGAAAATGGATGGAGAGTCAGAAGAGACTCCCAAACTTGATCAGAGAGTAGTTAAAGTGAATGGAAGAAATGAACAAATATAATAACTGAACAGACAATTTCAAAGGACAACTTGAGAAGACAAAGTAAAGTACTACAATTAAATGTGGAGAGACCTGGAATTAGACAGCCAAAAGGGAAGAACACATTCAGCTCTTCTCAAGTTGAAAGAGCTGAAGAAAAATAATGAAGTTTCAAATTGCAATATTAAAAGATTCCATGGGCAAAATATTGAAAAATGCAGGAAACATCAAAAGAAGATGGAAGGAATACACAGAGTCATTGTACCAAATAGAAGTGGTCAATGTTCAACTATTTTGAGATGGAACATATGATCAAGAAACAATTATATTGAAGGAAGAAATCCAAGCCACACTGAAGGAACTGGCAAAAAACAAGACTCCTGGAATTGACAGAATACCCATTGAGATGGTTCAACAAACAGATACAGTGCTGTAGATGCTCACTTGTTTATTCCAAGAAATAAAGAAGACTGCTACCTGGCCAACTAAATGGAAAAGATCCATACTTGTGCCCATTCCAAAGAAATGTGGTACAACAGTGCAGAAATTGTCAAACCGTATCACTAATATTACACACATGTGAAATTTTGCTGAAAATAATTCAAAAATGGTTATCGCAGTATTTGGACAGGGAACTGCCAGAAATTCAAGCTGGATTCAGAAGAGGACATAGAACTAGGTATATCATTGGTGATGTCAGATGGATCTTGGCTGAAAGCAAAGAATAAAAGAAAGATGTTTATTTGTGTTTTATCGACTATGCAAAGGCATTTGACTGTGTGGATCATAACAAATTATAGATAACTTTACAAAAAATGAGAATTCCAGAATATTCAACTGTGCTCATGAGGAACCTGTTCATAAATGAAGAGGCTGTCATTCAAACAGAACAAACGAATACTACATGATTTCAGATCAGGAAAGGAGTGTGTCAGGGTTGTACCCTTTCACTATACTTAATCAATATATATGCTGAGCAAATAATCCAAGAAGCTGAACTATATGAAGAAGAATGTGGGAACAAAATTGGAAGAAGAATGGTGAACAACCTGCAATATGCAATGACACAACTTTGCTTGCTGAAAGTGAAGATGACTTGAAGTACTTACTGATGGAGATCAGAGACTATAACTTTCAGTGTGGATTACAACTCAACATAAAGAAAACAAAAGTTCTTACAATGTGACCTCCTCTTCTGAATCCAGCTTGTATTTCTGGAAATTCTCTGTCAATATACTGCAGCAATGGTTTTTGCAATATCTTAAGCAAGATTTTACCTGTGCATTGTATTAATGCTATTGTTCAATAATTTCCACACTTGTGGGTTCACCTTTCTTTGGAATGGGTGAAAATATGGATCTCCTCCAGTCAGTTGGCCAGATAGATAGTTGTCTTCCCAATTTCTTGGCATGGACAAATGAGTGCTTCTGGCGTGGCATCCGTTTGTTGAAAAATCTCAATGGGTATTTTGTCAATTAACTTTCCATACAGTAGTTCATACACATTTTATCTCATGACGTTGACTGCAATTCCTCACAATGTAACAGCTCTCTTCCCACTTCCTCCCCATATTTACCTCTTCCCTGTGGCCTTCCCTCCCATGCACTCCTGCCCCCTGAGTGGTGTCTCTGCTCATACACTGCCCTTCTGTTCACACATGATTGATCTCTCCAAGGAATCTACCTGATGTAAATGTTCAGCCCATATGCAGACCTTTTATTTGGCTGGAAGCCATAGGAATGAGTTCAATTCCAGACCTGAGGGGCAGCTAGGGCCAGTCTCAGGGATTTCACCAGGCTTTATAGGATCAGCAAACCTGTTTTTATTTATTTATTTATTTATAATAATTTTGAGTTTTGTTCCACATTGTTCTCCCACTCTATCCAGGATCTCCTGCACAGATTCCCCTCCAAGTGGTTGACAGTGGTAGTCAGACACCATCTAGTTCTTCTGGTCTCATGTTTATATATGCTGAGGATCTCATGGTCTAACAGTCCCTTGGATTAAATGTACCCATGATTCTTTGGTCTTCTTCTTTCTTTGCTCTGGATGAGGAGAGACCCGTTATCGCATCTAGATGGCCACTTGCAAGTTTTTAAGATCCCAGTCGCTACTCACCAAAGTAAGATGTAGAACAATATTTCTGTGTACAGTGTTATGCCAATTGAGCTTGATGTCCCCTGGGACCGTGGTCTGAGCCTACAGGTCCAACTGCTCTCACCCTCTGGGTAGCTGGCTATGGCCAAGAAGTCACCACAACCTTGTCCCTTCTCAGCTCTACTATATACCTGGACATTCTTACACAACATACGAATACGCTTGTAGAAATATTATCTACCAAC
>NW_006922032.1:2180382-2181497 GCF_000298275.1 Orycteropus afer afer | reverse complement strand
GCATCTCCCATGTACCTCTCTATGTCTTCCTCTTCCTCAATGCCACTGTGTTGATCATTCACAATTGGTACATTGCCCTTCCCTTCACCCAAATCAATACTTGTCTCTACTTATCTAGCAGTGTTCCCTCCCCTCCTCTACCACCCTTGGTAACCAACAAAGAAAGTTTTCTTCCATAGATAAGCCTTTCCTTGACTTTTCACAATAATGAAATAATACAATATTTGTCCTTCTGTGATTGACTTATTTCACTCAGCATAATGTCCTCCAAGTTCTTCCATGTTATGGATTGTTTTGCAGATTCTACATTATTCTTTAGGGTTGCATAATATTCCATTGTGTGTATGTACCATAGTTTGGTTATCCATTCTTCTGTTGATGGGCACTTAGCTTGTTTCCATCTTTTTGCTATTGTGAATAGTGCTGCAATGCACATGGGGATTCATATATCTCTTCTTGCCCTGGCTATCACTTTAGAATATATAGTAATAGAATTACTAGCTCAAATGGTATTTCTAATTCTAACTTTTAAAGGAATCATCATACTGCTTTCCACAGTGGCTGTACCATTTCACTTACCCACCAGCAGTGTATGAGAGTGCCAATTTCTTCACATTCTCGCCAGCATTTTGTTATTTTCTGTCTTGTTGAACTTCACTATTACTGCTGGGGCCAGATGGTATCTCATTGTGATTTTGATTTATGCAAAATGATGCATATGTTGACTAATTATCATGAACATTTCTTCATGTGTTTCTTGGCCACCTGAATACCCCCTTTGGATATTCTATTCGAGTCTTCTGTCTATTTTTTAGTTGAATTGTTTGTCTTTTTGTTGTTGAGGTGTTGGAGTTTTCTATAAATTTAACAGATAAGTCCCTTGTCAGATATGTCATTGCCAAATATTTTTTCCCAATCTGTAGTTTGCTTTTTGTGCCTTTGCAAAAGTCTTTGGAAGCACATAAAAAATTAATTTTTAGAAGGTTCCATTCATCTAGTTGATCTTCTACTGTTTGTGCATTTGGGGTTATGCTTGATACTCTCTTTATGCCGTATACAAGGGCCCCTAAAATTTCCCCAATGTTTCCCTCAAGGAAATTTATAGTTTTAGGTTT
>NW_006922032.1:2178323-2179012 GCF_000298275.1 Orycteropus afer afer | reverse complement strand
TTTTTTTTTTTTTTTTGATATGTTGTTAGAGTCTATTGGCTAGGATTTTGTTGAAGATTTTTGCATCTATATTCATGAGGGATATTCGTCTATAGTTTTTCTTTTTAGTGCTGTCATTGCATAGTTTGGATATCAAGGTTGTGCTTGCTTCATAAAATGAATTGGGAGGATTCCATCCTTTTCTATGCTCTGGAATAGTTTGCGGAGGGTTGGTGCCAGTTCTTCTCTGAACATTTTGTAGAATTCTCCCTTGAAACCATCTGGGCCAGGGCTTTATTCTGTTGGTAATTTTTGTATGGCATGTTCAATTTCTTCTTTTGTTATGGGTCTGTTAAATTTTTCTACCTCAGTCTGTGTTAGTTTAGGTAAGTTGTGTGTTTTTAGAAATCTGTCCATTTCTTCTAGATTTTCAAATTTGTTGCAGTACCAGCTTTCATAGTTTCCTGATATTATCCTTTTTATTTCAGTTGGCTCTGTTGTGATATCACCCAATTCATTTCTTACTCATGTTATTTGTACTCTCTCTCTCTCTTTTCTTTTGTTAAATTTGCCATTGGTTGGTCAATTTTATTAATCTTTTCAAAAAACCAACTTCTACTCTTATTGAATTTTTCTATTGTCTTTCTATTTTCTGTTTCATTTATTTATGCTTGAATATTTTTCTTTCTTTTCTTCTGATGAATGCAGGG
>NW_006922032.1:2175432-2176573 GCF_000298275.1 Orycteropus afer afer | reverse complement strand
TTAGTCTTATTGGTTGCCCTTGATAGGTAACTTTTCTTTTTTCCTAAGCTGCTTTCAGGATTCTTTCTTTGTCTTTGTTTTGGTGAGTTTGATGATGATATATCTTGGTGATTTTCTTTTTGGGTCTACCCTGTTTGGGGTTCACTGAACTTCTTTAATGAATATATTCTCATCTTTCATCATATTAGGGAAGTTCTATTCCAACAAATCTTCCACGATTTTCTCTGTTGTTTTATTGGTCTCTTTCTGTCCTTGAATTCCAATTACATGCAGGTTATTCCTTTTGATGTTATACCACATGAACCTGAGGCTTTCTTCATTTTGTTTTGATAATTTTTATGATTCATTCCTTTCCAAAGAAGTATTGAGATATTTGTCTTCAATATCACTAATTCTGCCTTCCATTGATTCAACTCTTTTCTTTTGCCCTTTTAATGTGTTATCAATTTCTGAAAATTTGGTATTAATCTTCTGGATTTCTATCTATAGATTTTGTATCATTTCTAATTTTTCATTTATTTTGTCATTTTGTTCTTGTATTTTCTTCCAAAATTGTTCAATGCTTTTGTCTGTGTTTTCCTTAATTTTCTCAGTGTTTCCGTTGATCTATCTCTCAATCCATTGAAGATATCTATATATAATTTTTTTTAATTCCTTATCAGGGAGTTCCAATGCTGCTTTTTCCTCAGCAATGTGTTCTGGGTCTATATCCTGGTTCCTTGTTTCTACTGCTTTACCTTGCTTCTTTATGTGGACTGTGATGAGCTGTTGTCTCCGAGACATTGTTACTTTGTTGTATTTATATTTAATTGGTGATTGTATGTTGGAGTGATTTTCACAAGATTTTTGTTTTCGTAGTTTTGTTTGAATGTATCTGAGTAAGCAGGGTACTGTGCTCCTCTATTCACTAGTTGGGAGCATTTATGTACTCACCACCTGTCTCCTGGTGGGTGTGATAGAATATGAGAGTGATTACACAGATCTCTGTTAACTATTGGTTAATAGCAGGTAAGGTGAGTCATTGGTTGCTGTGTATCATTGGCCAGTTGGTGCAGAAGCAAATGGTGGCCCTCATTCAGTAGGTGGGGCTGCAGAAGGTGGGGGTATGATTGGGTCATATGGGCATGATTTCTGTCTCCCA
>NW_006922032.1:2166414-2170329 GCF_000298275.1 Orycteropus afer afer | reverse complement strand
CAATGCCATGAGACAAAGTATATGTAAATTGCTGTATGGTAAGTGAATTTGCTCTGTAAATCTTCACCCAAATCACAATTAAAAGAAAATCTGGGGATTGTGGGGCAGGGGACCCAGGGTCCATCTGAGCACACAGACTGCGATGGAATTCCTACCAGCCTGGAAGGTGGGTGGGAGTGAGGGATGACTGCACCTCCATTCACCAAGAGGTTGTGGTATAAGATTAACAAGAATACATTACCTCTGCAGGGCTCTGTCTTTGGTATGTCTGTGCTGCCCTTGGCAAGTGGAGCCTATTCTTACGTCTTTGGAATCTAAGAGAACACTATCCTTTTAGATATCCAAAATGGTCAAATTAGTTTTAAACATTCAAAATGACTTTACCTTCTGGACAGCCAAAAGTCCCCAGCTCAGTTTGTCTCCTTTGTTCTTTCTCTTTTTAGTCATCAACCACTAGTATAATCCTCCTTGCAGCCCTTGGCATGCAGAGCCTATTTTTAGGTTAATTCTTAGGTCCTAACACCATGGCACATAACAACAACAACAACAAAAACACTTGGAAACATCCAAACTGTCTATGCTGTTAGGATCACTGACACTCCACAGCTCCATTTTTCTCCTTACTCAGTATTTTCATGCAGGTTCTTCTACTAGTTGGAGTTCAGTCCACTTCTGAGTCCTTCCTTTCAAAGATCAGGCTCCAGGATTATGTTCTGTATCTGTGTCAATTGGTTTCTCTTTTTTGTTTTGTTGAAGAGAGTCTTTTTAATTTGTCTGCCCATTGTGCCACCTCTTTCTATCTTCTTTTGATGTTTCCTGTATCATTCAGTATTTTTCCCATGGAATCTTTCAATATTGAAACTTGAGGCTTGAATCTTTATTTCAGTTCTTTCAGCTTGAGAAGTGCCAACTGTGTTCTTCTCTTTTGGTTTTCTAACTCCAGTTCTTTTCACACTTCATTATAATAATTGACTTTGTCTTTCTAGCTGCTCTTTGAAATCTTCTGTTGAACTCTTTTATCCTGTCATTTCTTTTATTCGCTTTAGCTACTCTCCATTAAGAGCAAGTTTCAGAGTCTCTTCTGACATCCATTTTGGTCTTTGCTTCCTTTCCTGTCTTTTAAATGACCTTTTGCTTTCTTCACACATGATATTCTTGATGTCATCCCACAATTCATCTGATTTTTGGTTATTGGTGTTCAATGCATCAAATCTTTTCTTTAGATGTTCTCTAAATTCAGAAGAAATGTAATGAAGATCATATTTTGGTTCTGTTGAACTTGTTTTAATTGTCTTCAACTTCAATTTGAACTTGCATATGAGCAACGAATAGTTTGTTTCACAGTCAGCTCCTGGTCTTGTTTTGCCTGCAGCTTCTCCTTCACCTCTTCCCACAGATATAGTCTATCTGATTCCTATGTACCCCATCTGGCAAAGTCTACATGTATAGACACCATTTATATTGTTGAAAAGAAAGGTATTTGCAAGGAATAAGTTGTTGGCCTTGCAAAATTCTACCACATGCTGTCTGGCATAATTTCTGTCACCAAAGCCATGTTTTCTAACTACCAGTGATTCTTCTTTGTTTCTAACCTTTGCATTCTAATCACCAGTAATAATCAACACAACTTGATTGCATCTTTGGTCAACTTCAGACTGCAGAAGTTGATAAAAATCTTCAATTTCCTCATCTTTGGCATTGGTGGTTGCTGCATAAATTTGAATAATAGCAGTATTAATTGGTCTTTCTTGGAGGCATATGAATATTATCCTATCACTGACAGCATTGTACTTCAGGATAGATCTTGAAACATTCTTTGAGACTATGAATGCCATGCCTTTTCTCTTCAATTTGTCATTCCAGGCATAGTAGGTCATATGTTGTCTTATTCAAAATGGCCAACACCAGTCCATTTTAGCTTGCTAATGCTCAGGATAATGATCTTCATGCATTTCATTTGATTTTGAAAACTTCCAGTTTTCCTAGATTCATACTTCCTACATTCCATGTTCTGATTATTAATGGATGTTTGCAGCTATTTCTTCCCATTTTGAGTCATGCCACATCAGCAAATGGAGGTCCTGAAAGCTTTACTCCATCCACATCATTAAGGTCATCTCTACTCTGAGGAGGCACCTCTTCCCCAGTCATATTTTGAGTGCCTTCTGACCTAAGTGTTTCATCTTCTGGCACTATGTGAGACAATGTTTCAGAGCTGTTCATAAAGTGTTCCAGTAATATACCAGACAGTGTTTTACTGCTATTCATAAGGTTTTCACTGACCAATTCTTTGAGAAGTAGATGGCCTCTTCTTTTTTTCTGAGTCTTTCTTAATCTGGAAGTTCTGCTGAAACCTGCAGCAGAAATTTCAAGCGCCCTGCTGGTTTTTTAAATACTGGTGGCATAGCTTCCAGCCTCATAGCAACTCATAAGCCATCGCAAACTGACAGACGAGTGGTGGAATGGAATTATTGGGTAATATAAAACAACTCATATTTTAAACTTATGAAATATGTTACAGAGATGAGATATTGATACTCAAAGATTGTTCTATAGTCTATTTTGAAGAACAGGTACAATAAGAAGCTTATAGTGCAGCTGAGAATTCCATGGGACCATGTACCAATTTCACTTCAATAAAGTTGCTGGTATTGCAGCTGGTGAAAGATCATAGAGATAATTAAATGCAGCAAATATTGGGAATATGGATGCATGGTAAAGATTATCATGAATCCAAATCCCAAAAGGGGAAACCACATTCCCACTTTGCCATCTTGTAGCCAGCCACTCAGAGCTCTCTCAGTTTCTCTTTCTGATCCTAGGTCAGAGCTCACAATTAAAAGAACACTGTCCTTCAGACTGCTAAAAATTGGCAGATGTCAACCATAAGTCTGCAAAGTCCACACAACAGCTCAGTCTTCTGACCTGCTGGCTACCAACTGGGGGCTGGTTCCCCACCACCCCTGCAGGACACCAGCCACAAGCTCAGTGTCCACATGACACTTTTACTTTCTGCTATTATCCCTTTGGTTTTGATAGTTTGCTGGAATAGCTCACAGAACTCATGGAGAGGATATCATATTTAAAACTACAGATTCATTATAACCAAAAACGAAATAAAGGAGGAGATGAGTAAGGTGAAGTCTTTGAGGATTCTCAATGTAAAGCATTCATGTTGCAAGGGATGTGCCACCCGCCTGCGAGTGGGTGTTCTTGTCAAACAGGAAGCCCATCTAAGCATCTGTGTAAAGGGCTTTCATCAGCCAATCCTGAATGATAGGCTAAATCATGCATCCTGAAGATATTTGATATCAGCTTTCCAGGTGAATCTTTTCTAGACTAGCCAGTCCCCACTTCCCAACACAAATTTTTAGGTGTTTCTGGAAAGCCTCAAGGAACTCTGGTGGTATAGAGGTTAAGGCATTTCACTACTAACCAAAAGGGCAGTGATTCAAACCCACCAGCTGCTCCATGGAAGAAAGCTGAGGTAGTCTGCTTCAGTAAAGATGTACAGCCTTGGAAACCCAGTGAGAGTCACTACGAGTTAGAATCTACTCAATGGCAGTGAGTTTGTTTTTCACCTGTACTACTGGCTACTAATTTGGGGCTAGTTCCCCACCGCCCCTGCAGGTTACCAGCCACAAGCCTAGTGTCCACACGACACTTTTACTTTCTGACATGCTGTCTGCTATTACCCCTTTGGTTTGATAGTTTGCTGAAATAGCTCACAGAACTCATGGAGTGACTACAGACTCATTATAGCCAAAAAGAAAATAAATGAAGAGGTAAGTATGGTGAAGTCTTTGAGAATTCTCAATGTGAAGAATTTATGTTCCAAGGGATGTATGTGATAGTTGGAGCTGTGTGTCAACTTGGCTGGACCCCAGTTCTGTGTGGTTGTTCCCATGATGGGAT
>NW_006922032.1:2164425-2166074 GCF_000298275.1 Orycteropus afer afer | reverse complement strand
AGAGACGGACTTTTCAGCTTGGACTTGTTGGCTTCTATATGCTTGTGAGCCATTTATCTAAGATAAATCTCTCTCTCTCTCTCTCTCTATAAATATATATATATATACTTTGCTGGTTTTTTGTGTTTCTCTAGAGAACCCAATCTAACACAATGTGCTACTCTCCTGTGGCCAGGGGGACTGGGAGAGAGTGAGGAGTCAACTGCAGGGATCCAGATGAAGGGAGGGAACCCAGGCCATGCCCCAAAGCAGCAAGGAAAGAGAGCAGGGGAAGGAAAGAAAATGGCCAGGAGGACTGGGACAGAGGAAGGAGCCAGCAGCAGTGATCCAGGTAAGGGGAAGTTGGAGAGGTTTCAAACAACTAAGGGAGATAAACTTGTCTGTCAGTTTGTCCTACTGTGATGACGTTTTGCTGTGAGTCTTGAGGCTGTGCCACCAGTGTTTGAAACCCAGTGGGGTGCACATGGTGCACAGGTTTCAGCCCGGCTTGCAGATGGAGACAGACTAGCAAGAAGGAAGAGGCCATCCTATTCTCAAAGAATTGGCTAGGGAAAACCTTATGAATAGTGCAGAAACACTGTCTGATACATTACTACACAACTTTAAGAATAGTCTGGAGACATTGTCCAGTGGAGAACGATGAATCAGTTAGGTTAAAAGACTCTCAAAATATGACTGAGAAAGAGCTGCATCATCACAGTAAAACCAGCCTTACTGATATGGATAAGGTAAAGCTTTTGAAACCTCCATTTGCTGACGTGACATGACTCACATTGAGGAGAAACAGCTACAAACATCCATTAAAAATCAGAACATGGAATGTACAAATTATGAATCTAGGAAAATTGGAAGATGTCAAAAATGAAATGGAACACATAAAGATTGATATCCTAGGCATTAGTGAGCTGAAATGGACTGGTTTTGGCAATTTTGAACCTGACAACCATATGATCGACTACGCAGGGAATGACAATTTGAAGAGGAATGGCATGGCATTCATCATCACAAAGGATGTTTCAAGATCTGTCCTGAAGTACAATGCTGTCAGTGACAGGATAATATCCATACACCTACAAGTCCACGAGAGCCAAAATATGAATTTGAATATATCCCTCCTGAATCTAGAGATCATCTAAAGAATATTTCATGCATTGAACACCAATGACCAAAAACCAGAAGAATTGTGGGATGACATCAAGAACATCATCCACGAAGAAAGCAAGTCACTAAAAAGACAAGAAAAGAAGACCAAAGAGATGATAGAAGAGACTTTGAAACTTGCCCTTGAGCAGAGAGTAGTTAAGCAAATGGAAGAATGACATGATAAAAGAGCTAAACAGAAGATTTCAAAGAGCAGCTCGAGTAGACAAAGCCAATTACTATAATGAAATGTGCAAAGACTTGGAGTTAGAAAGCCAAAAGGGAAGAACACACTTGGCATTTCTCAAGCTGAAAGAACTGAGGAAAAATTTTAAGCCTGGAGTTGCAATATTGAAAGATTCTGTAGGCAAAATAGTGAATAATGCAAAAAACATCAAAAGAAGATGGAAGGAATACAGAGTCACTATACCAAAAAGAACTGGTCAATCTTCATCCATTTCAGGAAGTGACATATGATCTAGAACCAATGGTATTGAAGGAGGAAGTCA
>NW_006922032.1:2160434-2164290 GCF_000298275.1 Orycteropus afer afer | reverse complement strand
GGCTCAAGGCAAAGAATACCAGAAAGATGTTTACTTGTGTTTTATTAACTATGCAGAGGCATTTGATTGTGTGAATCATGACAAATTGTGTATCACATTGAGAAGAATGAGAATTCCAAAACAGTTGATTGTACTCTTGTGGAAACTGTACATTGACCAGGAGGCTGTTGTTTGAAGAGAACAAGAGGACAATGCATGGTTAAAAATCAAGAAAGGAGTGTGTCAGGGTTGTATCCTTTCCCCATACTTATTCAATCTATATGCTGAGCAAATAATCTGAGAAACTGGACTATATGAAGAAAAACGTGGCATCAAGATTAGAGGAAGCATCTAACAACCTGAGATATGCTGATGACACAATTTTGCTTGCTGAAAGTGAGAATGACTTGAGGCAATTACTGATGAAGACTGAAGAAAACAGTCTGCAGTATGGATTACATCTCACTATAAAGAAAACCAAAATCCTCACAAATGGACCTATAAGCCGCATCACGATAAATGGAGAAAAGTTTGAGTTTGTCAAATAATTCACATTTTTTGGTTCTACAATTGACACCAATGGAAACAGCAGTCAGGACATTAGGCGACATATAATGCTGGGCAAGTTGGCTGCAAAGGGCCTCTTTCAAATGCTGAGATGTCTCCTTGAGGACTAAGGTGTGCCTGACACAAACCATGATATTTTCAATTGCCTCACATGCATGTGAGAGCTGGACAATGAATAAGGAAGATTGAAGAAGAGTTGATGTTTTTGAGTTGTGGTTCTGGCAAAGAATACTGAAAGTACCATGGACTACTAAAAGAACTAACAGACCTGTCCTGGATGAAATGCAGTCAAAATGCTCCTTGGAAGGGAGACTTACTTTGGTCATGTTGTCAGAAGGGACCATTCCCTGGAGAAGGATGTTTCTTGGTAAAGTGGAGGGTCGACAAAAGATAAGAAGGCCTTCAATGAGATGGATTTCACACAGTGGCTTTGACGATGGCTCAAGTATAGCAAGGATCATGGAGTTGGTGCAGGATCAGGCAGTGTTTTCTTCTGCTGTGCGTAGTGTCACTATGAGTCGGAAAGGACTCGATGGCACCTAACAACAGCAACTACTTCAAGGGTTATTACCTCAGAACCAATGATACAGGCCACCTTACTTTGGGTAAAATGTGGTCCTTTAACCCACAATGGAATTAAATTGTCCCTAATAAAATTGATGTTATTTCCCTATGTTGTTGTTGTTGTTATTTGCCATCGAGTAGGCCCCGACTCATAGCGACCCCTCCTTGGGTTTCTGAGGCAGTATCACTATGGAAGTAGGAATGCCCAAACTTCCTTCCAAGGAGAGGCTGGTGGGTTTGAACCGCCAGCCTTCTGGTTAGGAGTCAAGTGCCTTAGGCACTATGCTACCAGAGCTCCTATTTCCCTATAAGAGGCACATATTTGAAAATATAACCACGAACCTCAAAACTCCTTATTTTATTTCAATATGGAGAGTTCAAATGTGACATGTATATTTTCCTATTGTAGCTTTCTCTGTTGGATAGAGATTTTAGGCCTTTGATAATGAAGATACCAAATTTTCTTAAGATATTCTCTTTCTGAGCTGTAGCAACCAACCCCTAAAAGCCCCAGCTCTAGCCTTAATATTCTGAGGCAATTTTGCTGGAAAGACAAGTCTACTTCACAGGAATGGAAAGATTTCCTTGGCAAATGCCTCTCTGAGAAAATTGTTCATGATGGAGTCAACACATCAATCCAAGTTACTTATCTACCTTGTTTAAAAATTATAACATCATTTTTTTTCTATGCCTGTAAAATTAAAAGCAACTCAAAACTTTAGGGAAAGGACACCTGAATATTTTATCTACTGATTTTCATCTTACAGCATCTATTGGGCAGATTTTATGGTAGAGACAAGAGGAAGAAAAACAAGAATAAGAAGTGGAAGGGAAACAAGGAGTAGAAAAGAAATAAGGAGCAGGATGAAGAAGAAGAAAAAGGGGACAAAGAGGAAGAAGGTAAAGACTGTAATGAAGGAAAGCATGAGAGAAATAACAAAGATGAGGAGAAAAAACAGTAGCCAAATTGATCACTGTTGAAAGAGAGTATGATCTATATGAATCCATTCTCTGTGGGAGGACAGAGGATGAGATAGTGTGGAACAATGAAAACAACTAACGACGTACAATGTTGGCACTATTTCATCAACATCCTCCAGCTTACTCAAAAACTCCAAACCAAACTCACCATAATTGAGTCAATTTCAACCTGCATTGGGTTTCCAAGGCTGTAAGTCTTTCCAGAAGCCAAATGCCTCATCTTTCTTCCATGAAGCAGTTGATGGGTTCGAACTATTGACCTTTTAGTTAACGGCCAAATGCCTTAACCACTACACCCTCAGAGCTCCTTCTCTCTAGCTTGTTGTTGTTGTTATGTGCCATCGAGTCGGCCCCAACTCATAACGACCCCTCCTTGGGTTTCTGAGGCAGTATCACTACAGAAGTAGATTGTCCCATCTTCCTTCAAAGGAGTGGCTGGTGGGTCTTAGGTGATAAAAATAAATAATAACAATAATAATAAACTAGCCAAGGGAATCTATGATAAAACATCACTAATGTCTATTGGCATAGTTCCTAAGGCATTTGACTGCTAACCAGAAGGCTGGTGGTTCAAACCTACCAGCCACTCCTCTGAAGGAATGTTGGACAATCTATATCTGCAGTGATACCACCTTGTAAGCCCAAGGAGGGGTCACTATGAGTCAGAAATGACTTGATGGCTGTGAGTGAGTGTGTGAATGTCTGTATCTATTACGGCTGCCATATTGAAAATCTATAACTTTTTCTTGAAACAGTTTTAAGTCGGTCATACATTGTCTTTTGAACTTCGTTGAAAGACTATTTCTGAATTGCTTAACACTAGCTTCACAGCTAGGATACAAAGGTACAAGTATTACTACATAAATTTAGAAATTTCTTTGGGCTTACGTATTCTTGCTTTTTTTCCTCTTGTTTGTTGTTGTTGTTGTTATGTTCCATCGAGTCGGACCCAACTCATAGTGACCCCTCCTTGGGTTTCTGAGGCAGTATCACTACGGAAGTAGACTATTTGTGTAACCAAAAGAAAAAAATACCATTCCCATAAATTTACTTTTAGTGGAATTCTAAGATTATCTCCAATATAATTTATTATCAATGTATTTGTTCAGCATAATCCCTGAAGTCATATGAAGTAGCTTTGCATATTAAAACAGACAACATGAATGAGTGAAATAGATAGTTTTAAAAATAATCCAAACTCAAAGAAATTAAAACATACAACTTATTCTGAGTAGTTATTCTGTAAGCATATAGGAAAATCATCCTGATTCAAAAAAGAAAAGAAAATGTCTCAGAATAGGCTAGTTACAACAAAGCTTATAAAAAGAGGGAGAAGAATAGAGTATCAAGCATTGCTAATTTTAACATGATTGACTGAATCCTGTCCTCTCTCTTTTCACAGAGATCAGGTCAAAAGGTGTCTCTGGGCTCCACCCACCTGCACCCATGATACTGTAAGGCCACGGTAAGGAGAAGAGGACACATAAAAGTGAGGTTAAAGAGAAGTTTTTATTCTGAGTTTCTGGGGGAGGTTTATGGGTCCCCGAGAGGGGCCTGGGCGAGGTTCATGGGTCCCTGAGAGGGGCCCAGGAAGTCGCACTGCCTGACTGGGGAGGGTAGGGTTTATAGTCTTGTGGAGGACCTAAGTGGGGATACTAAGGAAATAGTGGGGTCCAATTAGCTGTTAGAATGGGTCTGTACTTAATTAGCATGAGGAGGCTTCACAAGAGGAAGTTTGCCACTGCATGGGACTTTCCAGTCTGTG
>NW_006922032.1:2154975-2160242 GCF_000298275.1 Orycteropus afer afer | reverse complement strand
TTTATGTGAAAAAAGCCAATGGCAGGATCAATTTTTGCACAGGAATTTTTATAGTTAATATTTGGTTTCATGGATAAGAAAAACTTGAAGTTCACATTTTAATTTTTCACTTTGACCACATCAAAACCCACTGTCATCAAGTCATCAATCCCATAGAACAGAGTAGAACTATTCCTTAAGGGTTTTTTCCAAGGCTGTAAATCTTTTCTGAAGGTGACTGTCACATCGTTCTTCCTTAGAGTAGCTGTTGGGTTTGAACTGCTGGCTCTTTGTTTAGCAGTCCAATGCTTTAACCACTGCACAACCAGAGCACCTTTAACTTTGACAAAACCAAAAACAAAAAGAAGAAATTTTGACAGTAGGTTTTTAATAGAGCTTAACATTCAGTATGGAATTGTTGAGTTTCTATACAGGCATGCCAGCTGAATAGCTTTAGGAAGTAAATAAAATTATATAAAACTTTCTGTTTTCTGAAATCTAAAAGTGAAGACATTGCTATATGACCTCCCTCCCCCCTTGGAGTAGTGGTATTGTTTAAGGTTGTCCATTTTAATGAATCTGCATTGAATTCAGACTGAACTTAATGTAAAATTTGTCTTCATTATTGATCAAAGAATAATCTTTAAAATAAGTACTTCCTTCTCTCATGAACAGATCTTAAAATATAAGAGAAAATAAATTTGCACCTAAAGTAAATTTCATTGATTTTAATGTCCATCTCTTTGAAAAGGGATAGATACTAACAATCACACTATATAAGTAAATAACAGTGGGGGAGGACTTTGAGAGAGAAAGTTCTTTTTAAAATATTTATAAAATCAACAGCCCGTTTCTTCTGATTTTCCTTTTCTGAAATGTTTCATCATATTATCCAAGGTTACAATTACAATTTTCAGATTGAATGAAAAGGTATTCTAGCTGGAAACCATGATGTTTTGTTTTCTAACCCTTTCACTGGGAAAGGTTAAGAAATAAGAGCAATTCTGTTCCCTTTTGCCCACATTAAATCTTACTTTGACCTCCAGATTTACCCTCCCTTTGTTTCTCAGTAACTTCTTACATTTCCCTGAGAGCCTCTCAAACCACTATCATTTACCCAGCAACCACTGCCATTCTAGGCACAAACTGTGTGTGTCATGATTACTGAGGACTGTCCAAGACCTAATTGTCTCTCCCCACGACCTTTTGGTGGGAGGTTCTATTCATTTTTCCCCCACATCCATTTCTTTTCTATGAAAGCAAGCCCCAACACAGGATATCACCTTCTCACTCCCTAAAAGCTTGATTCCCTACACAATCCTCTGAAAGTCAGAAAGTGAATGTCTGGCCTGGCAGGTGAAAGGAAGAGTTAATTGGTCTCTTGCTTGATTCTGTTTTTCCTTTTGCTTTTTCTCTTCTTCTTCCTCCTCCTCCTCTTCCTCCTTTTCCTCGCTTTTTTTTCAAATTTTCTAAATGCCAGTAGTCATTGCATCAGTACTCTTTTTTTTCACTTTCTGTCTCTTTCACTCTCTCCTTTCTTCTTCCTACTCTTCCCTTCTTGTCCAAACTTCCATAAGCCATCATTGAAAGAATGTACAGATCTTGTAATCCTGCAGCTTTTTTTCCTCTTTTATTTTTTGCTCCATATTTCCTAAGGCCCAATAGTAATCAAGAACAAACTATAGGAAGCACTGCATTTTAAATGACATTTATTTCCATTGTATATAGTACTAAAACTAAATAGCATTTTCTTTACCAAAGGATTATTGCTAATGTGCTATTAAATAGGATTCCAAAATTTCTAAATAAATTGCCATCTGAGTCATTTATTTCAAAGAAAAATTTAATGACATTATTTAGAAATTGCACTCAGTTTAAGTATAGATGACATTTTACATATTTTCATGAAATATTTCTCACGTGGAAAGAAACGTAAGAATTTAAAAACAAACAAGCAAGCAAACAACAACAACAAAAAGAAACCTCTATCAATGGACAAAGATGGCCACCTTTATAATCCTGTAATATAAAAATAATGTACAACTAAGTAACATTTTTATAATAAGAGCTGAGGATATCATGGGATAATTTAACCATTATACAAAAAATGTCTCACTAGAAAAATTTCTTCTTAAGTACCAGAAGCTGTTGGATGTATGGAGCTTGAATTACTGAAAATCAGTACACCTCAATTGATGAAGATTAAGCATGATAAATGCTAGATTGTCTCAGAAGAAATCCCATGTGCTGAGGGAACATCTGTTATAGCCTCCCTTCTGGTTATTTTATTGCAAATTTACAACCCATAGCAATTAAAATAAGATGATTAAAATTATAGACATTTTAAATAATGGATAATTTATAGACCTCTCTAAATAATCAAACCTATTTTATGAATCAGTGAAATAAAAAACAAAAAAGGAAGAAAGAAAGAAAACATTTCTAAACGCTTATATAAATTCTTTTTATTTCAAAGAACAATTGCATTGGTGTTTAGTATCTATAGACTGATGTAGCTACTACAGGTAGTCCCTGGGTTATTGTTGTTGTTAGGTGCCACTGAGTCTGCTCTGGCTTATAGTCCCTGGGTTAAAAAAACAAATTCACTGCCATGCAGTCGATTCAACTCATAGCAACCCTTCCTTGGGTTTCCGAGGTGGTATTACTAAGGAAGTAGATTGCTCAATCTTCCTTCTGAGGAGTAGCTGGTGGATTTAAACCACCAGCCTCCGGTTAGCAGTCAAATACGTTAGGCTTTAGGATTTTCATATTTACAGACAACTTCTACTTACCCTTTCCTGTTATGTACATTTGCCCTTATTTTGAAAAGATTGAACAAACCTGCTTGCGATGAGTTCATCACAATCCCCTTCACTTGATGCACATATAACTTTTAAATCATTGAAAAGTTTTTGAGTCTTTTCTTTCACTAAAACCTAAACCAAACTCACTGCCATCCAGTGGCTTCCTACTCAGAGTGAGCCCCCATAGAGTTTCCAAAGCTATAAATCTTTACAGAAACAGACTGCCTCCTCTTTCTTCCACAGAGTGGCTAGTGGGTATGAACCAACAACCTTTTGGTTAGCTACCAAATGCCTTAACCACTGCACCACCAGAGCTCCTTTTTCTTTCACGAAAGTAAAGGTAAATAAGTACTATATACACCTGTTCTGACTTACAAATCCTTAAAGACACAATTAAGAATGAGTCTTGTTTATAACCTGGAGATTGCCTATACAGGGGGCAAAAAAAAAAAAAAAAAAGAAACCCAGAATCAGAAATGTGAATGATTCCTGATTTTTCACTTGTGATTTTTTTAGAACTGGTTCACAGGGCATTAACAGTGCCTTTTCTTATTGTCTGTGGTATCTCCAAGGTTCTGCCCAACAGGCTACATATCGTACATGTATATTTGTTTGCTGAATGCTTGACTTGAAAATAAATACATGAGTAAAGGATTCATAGTAACATGTGCTTCAGGTGTACAGAAATATGTTTCCTGAGAAAGTAACTAAAATTACTTCAACCAGAAATATGCCAAAAAGTAATGAATAATTTATATCTGGAGGTATTTGAAAATAGTAAAAGTAACATTAAATATTTATTAAATCAATCTTTCTCATATAAATAGAATTTCTTGTAATCTTCTGTCTTTTCTGTGTAACAATTAAACTAAATCTATGCAACTATATAAACTTCCAAAAGAAAGTTATGCATATCATCTTTCAACTACAATTTGCCTAATTACACATTGCTGAAAGTTCTGATTGTCCTATTTAACCTTAAGTCAATAGAGTTTTCTGACTAGAAATAATCACAGATTTAGGTGCCATATTAATCTGGTCACTCCTTGTTAACAATCACTTGTCACTTGGTCAGACCAAAAGATCATCTATATTTTATGTGAGAGGTAAAATATTAAGGGTGGACTTAAAGTGGAATTGAATTGCCTGATTTCAAACTCCAGTTACTAGCTATAAGACCATGAATGAGTTCCTTAAATTTCCTTTACCTAATTTTTCTCTTCTGTAAAAGTGTGATAAAAATATACCTTACTTATTAGGATTTTTATGGAAATTAAATGTGATAATGCATGTGAAACGTTAAGCACATTGGCTAGGATTTAGCAAATAATGAATGATAGACTAGCATTTTTATGATGCTAGGAAGTTTGTCAATTTGTCTTACTGTGGTGGCTTGTGTGTTGTTGTGAGGTCAGAGGCTATTCCACTGGTATTTCAAATACCAGCAAGGTCACCCACCCATGGTGGACAGGTTTCAATGGAGCTTCCAGACTAAGACAGACTCATAAGAAGGAAGGGGTCATCCACTTCTCAAAGAGTTGGGCAGTGAAAATCTTATGAATAGCCATGAAACAGTCTATTACTGGAAAACTTTATGAATAGCCCTGAAACATTGTCCGAAATAGTACCAGAATATGAGCCTTTCAGGTCAGAAGGCACTCAAAATACGACTGGGGATGAGTTGCCTCCTCAGAATAGAGTCGACCTTAATGATGTGGATGGAGTAAAGTTTTCAAGACCTCCATTTGCTGGTGTGGCACAACTCAAAATGGGAAAAGCCAGCTGCAAACATCTATTCATAATAGGAATATGGACTGCACAGAGGGTGAATCTAGCAAAATTGGAAGTTGTCAAAACTGAAATGGAACACATAAAGATCATTATCCTAGGCATTAGTGAGTGGAATGGAATGGTTTTGGCCACTTTGAATCAGACAACCATATGATCTACTATGCTAGGGATGACAAATTGAAGAGTAATGGCATTGCATTCATAGTCACAAAGAATGTATCAAGATCTATCGTGAAGTACAATGCTGTCAGTGATAGGATAATATCCATATTCCTACAAGGAAGACCAGTTATTATTATTATTATTCAAATTTTCATACCAACCACCAAAGCTAAAGGCAAGGAAATTGAAGATTTTTACCAATTTCTGCAGTCTGAAGTTGACCAAAGATGCAGTCAAGATGTGTTGATTATCACTGATGATTGGAATACAAACGTTGGAAACAAAGAAAAATCACCAGTTTTGGAAAATAGGGCTTTGGTGATAGAAATAACTCTGGAAATTGCAGGATAGAATTTTTCAAGACTGACGACCTATTCATTACAAATACGTTTTTTCAACAACATAAATGGGGGTTATACACATAGACTTCACCAGATGGAGTACACAGGAATCAGATTAATTGTATCTGTGAAAAGAGGCTATGGAGAAGCTCTGTATCTTCAGCCAAAACAACTCCAGGAGCTGACCATG
>NW_006922032.1:2133253-2153910 GCF_000298275.1 Orycteropus afer afer | reverse complement strand
CAGAACAAGGGGTTTAAAATTAGGAAGAGAGTGTGTCAGGGATGTATCCTTTCATCATACTTATTCAATTTGTATGCAGAGCAAAGAATCTGAAAAGCTGGACTATATGAAGAAGAACATGGCATCAGGATTGGAGGAAGACTCATTAACAACCTATGATACACAGATGACACAAAACTGGACCAATAAGTAGTATCACAAAATGGAGAAAAAAATGAAGTTGTTAAAGATTTCACATTACTTGGCTCCACAATCAACACCAATAGAAGCAGCAGTCAAGACATCAAATGATGTATTGCACTGAGCAAATCTGCTGCAAAAAACCTCTTTCAAGTGCTGAAGAGCAAAGATGTCTCTTTGAAGAAGATGCACCTAACCTAAGCCATGATATTTTCAATGGGTTATATGCATTTGAGAGCTGGACAATGAAAAAGGAAGGCTGAAGAACAGTGATTCTTTTGAGTTGTGGTGTTGGCAAAGAATACTGAAAGAACCATTGACTGGTACCAAAAGAACAAACAAATCTATCCTGGAAGAAGTGCAGCTGTAATGCTCCTAGGAATCAAGAATGGCCAGACTTTGTCTCACCTACTTTGGTCATGTTGCCAGAAGGGACCATGCCCTGGAGAAGGAGAGAGTAGAGAGTGGGAGAATGGAGAGTCAATGAAAAAGGAGACGGCCCTTAACAGGATGAATTGACACAGTGGCTACAACGATGGGCTCAGGTGTAGCAAGGATTGTGAGGCTGGCACAGGACTAGACAGTGTTTTCTTTTTGTTGTACATAGAGTCACTATGAGTTGGAGCCAACTCGACAGCACCTAAGAATAACAACAGAAAGAAGATTATAAAGATGAAGAATTATGAAGATTTTGAAGAAGAATGCACCAGAAAGGGGAAATGATTAACAAGCTCCCAATAACTGCTTATTTTTGGAGTAGATTTTGAGCAAAGAATAAGAAAAGCAACAAGATGAAGAAAATTTGTAGAGTACAAAATTTATGAAAATGAATAGGACCAAAAATAACTGTAACCAGAATAAACTTACACAGGCATCATCTGATGGATAGAAAACTGAATGAAAAGAAAACTAATAAAAAAGGTAGTCTGTATTTGCCTCTGAAATGAAACGTATCCTTAGCCCCAGTGAAATATCAGTGTTGGGGGAGAAAGCTGACGTAAGAAAAGAGGGCATATTGGAAGAAAATGTAACAGGAAATTATATGTTAAACTTCAGATGCTGTAATATTCTTAACTTTTCTTTTTATCAGAACATAGACCTTGCAGAGTGTGAAAAAGGGGTTAACTTCAAGAGGACATAAAAAAAATTGTCATGATGAAAAAGGACTTTTCAAATAAGGAAAGAAAAAGTGAGTGCCTGTTTCACAAAAATGTAAAGCTTTAAAAATTCGTCTATTTTTAGCCTGCTTATCAGCTTTCTAGAATCAATTTTACTATAACACTCATAGATTCTTCAGGTATTATCCATAAGTGTCAAAATAATAGAATATATAAAATGTGTAGGAGTTAAAGCTATTGAACATCACAAGTTGTTCTAAGGTATGAATAGTACATGAAAATCAAAGAAATCATTTTATTTAACTTAAAATTATTTGACTCAGTAGTAGTAAATATTTCACCAAACTTTCTTGACTGATCTCTCTGAGTAAGAATTTTCAAATGTTTGGTAAAATATATACATTCCCACTCCTGCAGATCTGAGAAAGACACAAAAGAAAAAGCTGGTCAGGAATAATTAACTGTTGTTCTTGTTAAGTGCCTTCAAGTCATCTCCGACTCATAGTGACCCTATGCACAGCAGAACAAAACACCTCGGGTCCCACTCCAGCTCCATGATCCTTGCTACACTTGAGCCCGTCGCCATAGCCATTGTGTCAATCCATCTTACTGAGGGCCTTCCCCTCTTTCATGGACCTTCCACCTTACCAACCACAACATCCTTCTCCAGGGAATGGTCCTTTCTGATAACATGACCAAAGTAGGTGAGATGTGGTCTGGCCATTCTTGCTTCCAAGGAGTATTCTGGCTGCACTTCCTCCAGGACAGATTTGTCAGATCTTTTAGCTCTGATGGTACACGGCCTACGGCATTTGACTGCTAACCAGAAATCTGACGGTTCAAACCCATCAACCACTCCTCGAAAGGAAGGTTGGGCAATCTACTTCCATAGTGATACCACCTGGGAAACCCTAGGACTCCCTATGAGTCGGATCCAACTTGACGGCAGTGTGTTTTTTGTACATATTAGCAGTCTGTGGTACTTTCTGCATTTCTTGCTGACACCACAACTCAAAAGCATCAACTCTTCTTCAGTCTTCCTTATTCATTGTCCAGTTCTCACATGCATATGAGATGATTGAAAATACCATGGCCTGTGTCAGGCACACTTTAGTTCTCAAGGCAACATCTTGTTCTTCAGCACTTGAAAGAGGTCCTTTGCAGACAATTTGCCCAGTGCCATACATCATCTGATGTCTTAACTGCTGCTTTCATTGGCATCAATTGTAGAACCAAGCAATGTGAAGTCTCTGACAACTTCAATCTTTTCTCCATTTATCATGGTGCTGCTTATAGGTCCAGTTGTGAGAATTTTTGTTTTCTTTATATTGAGATGTAATCCATACTTCACACTGTATTCTTCAGTCATCCTCAGTAAGTGCTTCCTTACTTTTAGCAAGCAGAGTTGTGTCTCAGCATATCACAGGTTGTTAATGATTCTTCCTCCAATCCTGATGCCACATTCTTCTTCATATAGTCTAGCTTCTCAGATTATCTTCTCAGCATAAAGATTGAACAAGTCTGGTGAAAAAATACAACCCTGACACACTCCCTTCTTGATTTTAATCCATGCATTATTCCCTTGTTCTGTTCGAACGACAGCCTCCAAGTCTATGTACAGGTTCCTCATGAGTACAATTAAGTGTTATGGAATTCCCATTCTTCTCAATGTTCTCCACAACTTGTTATAATCCACATAATCAAATACTTTTGCATAGTCAATAAAACACAAGTAAACATCGTCCTGGTATTCTTTGCTTTGAGCCAACATCCATCTAACATCAGCAGTGATATCCCTCATTCCATTCCTCTCTTGAAACCAGCTTGCATTTCTGGAAGTTCTCTGTTAATATACTGCTGCAACCATTTTTGAATTATCTTCAGCAAGATTTTACTTGCATGAGATATTAATGATATTTTTCGATAATTTCCACATTGTGTAGGATAACCTTTCTTGGACTTCATAAGTTTGGTGCAGGGATTAATTAATTTAGATAGATAGATAGACAGATGTAGAAATAATTAACTAACAGCTTTTATTTAAGAGGTGGGATACAAGTTAGATTGAGTGGTTCAAAACCTGACTTTACCACTTATCAGCTTTGTGACCTTTGTTGACAGATGCCATTGAGTTGAGTCTGACTCATAGCAACCCTATGGGTCACAGAACAAAACGCTGCCCAGTCCTGCACCACCTCACAATCATCGCTATGCTTGATCAGAAAATGTTCCATGGCTCTTCATAAAATTTTCCAGTAATGTATCAGACAGTGCTTCACTGTTACTCATAAAGTTTTCAAATGGCCATTCTTTCAGAAGTGGATGGACCTGTCCTTCTTCTCAGTCTGGAAGCTTTGCTGAAACCTCTCCTCCTTGGGTGACCTTGCTGGTATTTGAAATGTCAGTGGCATAGCCTCCAACTTTAACTCTCTGAGCCTCTGTTTCATCTTCTGTAATACAACAGTATTAACTATATTGTACCTACCTCATAAGGTTGGTGCAGGGATTAATTAATTTAGATAGAGAGATACATAGATGTAGATATAAATAGAGATACAGATATATACAGCATTTAGAATACTGCTTGACACATACCACATATTTTTGAAGTATTTGCTATTGGAATGTTTTGGAATTCATCACTTTAAAATGATTGCAAAAACATTTGAAACAAGCTCAAAGATTATATATATATAGAAACATATATATAGAGAGAGAGAGAGAGAGAGACAGAGACAGAGAGAGAGACAGAGACAGAGACAGAGAGCTCTACTGGCATAGTAGCTAAGGCATTTGTCTGCTAACCAGAAGTTCAGTGGTTCAAACTCACCAGCCACTTTGTGGAAAGGAGATGAGATGATCTACTTCCATAAAGATTTACGTGAGTTTTTGGTTTTGCATATATTTTGAGTTGTGGTATTGGAGAAGAATGCTAAGAGCACCATGGTCTGCTAAAAGGACTAACAAATCTGTCCTTGAAGAAATGCAGCAGGAATGCTACTTGGAAGCAAGAATGGCCAGACTTTGGATGTCATGCTTGGTAAAGTGGAGGGTCAATGAATAAAGGGAAGACCTTCAATGAGATGGATGGACACAGTGGGTGCAACTATGGGCTCAGGTATAGCAAGGATCCTGAGGTTGGTGCAGGACCAGGCATTGTTTCCTTCTACTGTGCATAGGGTCACTATGCGTTGGAAACAACATGATGGCACCTAACGACAACATACATATACCAAAGTGAGTTTTTGGTTTTGTGTATTCATACATACATATACATACATATATGTATATATATAAGTATACACACACACACACACACACATATATATATATACATACACATACACACACCAAAAACCAAAAATCAAACCCACTGCCGTTTAGTCGGATCTGACTCATAGCGACCCTTCCTTGGGTTTCCGAGGCAGTATCACTACAGAAGTATATTGCCAACCTTCCATCCAAGGAGTGGCTGGTGGATTTGAACCATCAGCCTTCTGGTTAGCAGCCAAATGCCTTAAGCACAATGCCCACAGAGCTTCCCATACACACACACACACACACACACACACACATAACATATAAACAAGCCAAACCAAACTCACTGCTGTGGAGTTGGATTGTGGCTCACAGTGATCCCCATTGCATTTCCAAGGCAGTAAATAGTTGCAGAAGTAGATGGCCTCATCTTCCTTTAGTGGAGTGGGTGGTGGGTTTGAAATGCCATCCTTCTGGTTAGCAGTCAAATGCCTTAGGCACTACACCACCAGAGCTCTTATATATATATACACATATGTATTTAAATATATTCTAAAAATAGCAGAACCTTTTAGATTGTCAGGACAAGGTTGCACTAACTGTGCATTTGAATTTATTTTGTGCAAAATATTGGTACCTAATCTCAAAGAAATTTTACCTGAAACAGAATGTGATATTCTCCAAGAATCTCACTGGAAACACATGTAAGGACACAGCTATAGGAAATATTTTTTAGGAATCTCTTGTGACCCCTGGTGGCATAGTGCCTAAGGTAAGTGACTACTAAACAGAAGGTTGACAGTTCAAACCCACCAGTCACTCCTCAGAAGGAAAACTGGACAATCTACTTTCATTGAGATACCACCTTGGAAACCCAAGGAGTGGTCACTATGAGTCAAATCTACTCCATGGCAGTGAGTTCGGTTTTTTGGTTATGAGTAAGCTGGTGACATAGTGCCTCAGGCATTTGACTGTTAACCAGAAGGATGGCCAAGAAGGAAGGTTGAGCAATCTACTTCCGTAGTGATAACACCTCAGAAACCCAAGGAGGGGTCACTATGAGTCGGATCTGACTCAATGGCAGTGGTTGCATTTTTTTGTTGTTTAAGCTAAGTAGTATAAGGAATTCTCTGCTCATGATTTCCATTCATCTATTTTATTGCCTTTCTGAAGCTTTTTCCATGCATGATCAAGTATGAAGTCCATTGTACAAGTAATTCACAAATTTTAAACTTAATGCATTTGGATTCCCACATGCTTAATTTAGTTACATGTCAACTGAAGCAGACAGTCTGAAGTCATCTGATCAACTATTTTAAAGATCTATTTTAAATATTTAACTATATTTAAATTTATTTAACTATATTTTATATCTTTAATTATATTTAACTATTTTAAAGACCCACTATAAAAGATCTCTTAAGTCAAGGAGTACTGAAGAAAGATTAATCATATTTAAACAACCCCAAGACCCACTGAAACCAATGCAATCAGGTAGAATAAGTTGCGAATAACTACAATGAGGCTGATTCAGTTGTTTTGTAAGATTAGCAATTTAGTAGAGAGAGAGAAAAGCAACAAGATGAGAATTGATAAAATATTACAAAAGATAGCATGTCATTTTCCTATACATCTTAGTATGCAAATACAATTGCATATATATACATACGCTGAGTTATTAAAGTACTGAAAAACACCCATGAGAAAGTGATTTTGCAGCCTGGATTTCCCAAGTATTTCTAAAATGCAAATGTGTCATTAACCTCTAGCAAAATAATTAAGGTGTGTTTGAGGGAAAGGCCAAGTACTTTAAATTATAGCATAGAAAAGGAAAGATGTAATATGAAGTTATTGTCTGAAATTCAGATGACATATTAATTTCCACTTATTTTTATCCTGCTATACAACAGGATTGATTTATACAAATCAAATAAACATTTTTTTTCCATTTAGAGTTGAAAGTAACATGAAATATAACATAAATGTTTATAGATTTAAAATAGTTTTAGTTGATGAAATCTCTGAATTCAATAACAATTACAATGGTAACAGGTAACCTTTGTATTATTTTCACTATTTGTCTGCTTAACTTAAAATACTGGAGAAAAGATTCATCTTAACATACAACATGTAAGATAGATCAAGTTCCTTGTTAGACGTAGGAGTATGAATCCCTGCTTACAAGCACAGGGTCAAACCCATTTCTCTTTCTCTTAACACTGGTTCCCTCAAGCTCCTGAACTCCTGATCCTTTTCAAGGCATGCAACACAGAGAAATATTATTGAGACTCCTCCTCACTCTTGTTCTACCATCGTCTTCTCGGTGAAGTCTTCTCTGTTGGAGAGCAGCTCTACCAACAGAGGCCTTTTAAGATCTGTGAATTTAGGATTACATTTCTTCAGTTAATTTTTCTATTCATTTGATTTTTCATGAATTAAGACACAATACACAATCATAGATATAAAATCAGAGAAAGTTAAGACTTTTAAAATGAATCCAAAATATCCATTTATATACTACAGTAATCAATTATAGCACTTAAACTGAAAAATAAAATGAATTGTTATTTCTCTGTGCACATGCACACACATACACACAAAGATGCATAACTACATAGGTTCCTTTATATTAAACCAAAGAACCAAACTCACTGCCATCAAGTAGGATCTGACTCATAATGAACCCTCTTTGGGATATAATAATTTGAAAAATCAACATAAGAACTCTTCTGTTTTTTTTAGTGATTTTTTTTTTTGTATAGAAGCAATCATCCTCTTTGGTATTAAGGACATGATAATTGCTTCATATAAAAAATCACTAAAAAGAAGAATTCTTATATTCATTTTTCAAATTGTTAAACAAATTTAAATAACTAAAATATTGAAAAACTAAAGGAGAATAACTTGGTAACTATCCCACTGTATTTCACAGTCCTGAACTTCCAAACATCCTGGAAGGCATTTTATATTACATGGACCTCCATTTATTTACTTGTCCATAGATTCATTTTCACTGGGAGAAAACAAATCAAAAATTGCATGCAGAATTTAACTATTGCATAAAAGTGCTACTAACTTTAACAGTAGAAATGAAAGAGAAGAGTGTTTTCAGGTGTGGTCTGAGGAGCAGGAGAGGGAGAATGGTTGAGAACTGAGGAAGGGAAATGAAATTTTGTCACTGGGAAGTAAAATGGATGTCCTAGTAATGATCCTCTAAGCTGTGATTGAAGAAGAGCAGGAAAAATATAAGACAACAAAATTCAGTGCCACAGTTAAGTTAATAACATATTTGAGAAAAGCCTTTTGTCTGTCAATTTGCGATACTTTGGTGGCTTGTGCTGTTAACAATTCTGGAAGCTATTCTACTGTATTTCAAATACCAGCAAGGTCATCCATAGTGGACAAGTGTTAGCAGAGCTTCAGACAAAGACAGACTAGCAAAAAAGTCCAGTGATCTACTTCTGAAAATTAGCCAATGAAAACCCTATATATAACATACCAGTGATCATGAAGGTGGCACAGAACTGGCAATGTTTCCTTTTGTTGTACATAGGGTCTCCATGAGCCAGTGCTAACTCAACAGCAACTAACAACAATAACAATATAGGAAAAGTTGGATGAATAGATCTTGGAATGGACATCTTTTCCCACGTAGTGCAGATTTTTGGCTAACACATTTTGATTGAGGGTAAGTAAAATGCACATAGGCGCAATGGAGATATATATATATATATATAAAATTTTCTCTTGATTGTTTTGTTTTGTTATATTGGATATTGACACTCAAATTGTTATTGTTATAATACATTTACCTACAATAAAATATTTTTAAGCTTCAGGTTCCATAGAAACCTTCTAAGAGGTATAAAAATTATATTTTTATGTAATATGGCACAGATTAACTTCTAAGGCATTTGTGGATTAGAATAACTTATCAGGAGAGTTTTAAAGGCTATATAACCAAAGCAACCTATTCAGTACAAGAATACTTTCCAGATGTGCCATCTGTGATTATTCTGTCCCTGAATATTTTATTGAACAGAGATATTACTACACAATGAGAATTCCATGCTGCTTTGGGGCACACCTAATTGCTATAAAATTTTCCTTATATTGACTGGACGATGTCTCTCTGTTATCTCCACAAATTAGTTATGTCATGTAGAGCTTTGTGAAAAATCATTTCTGTGGTGTTACTGCTGTTTGTCAATGCCCTTCTAATAGTGTCACACCCAAAAAGGAATGCCATGTGCCAAATGTTAGTAGAAAAGAGTAAAGCTGGCTTTTACTTCCCTCAGTTGGTGTACTTTGGTTTCATTAAGGGTATCATGTAAAATAACTCAATTATGATGCTAGAATATGTGGAGACAACTCAATTCAACAAATAGTATGAAATAAAATATTGATTTGTTGTTCAGAAATGTGTGGAAATTCTTCATAATTCATGAAACTGAACAAGAGCATAGGTCTGTTTTCTTTGCATGGTAATAAAATCTTAATCTGAGTTGACGAGGAGAGAGAGCTAGAGCTGATATACATGAAGGAAGTCAGAACAATTCAAATGTCATACGGGAGGATGTCAGAAGCTTATGCCTAACAGGAATTGTCAAGGAGTGTCTGATTCTTTACATTGAGATTGCCAATGCCCACCCTTCAACATTTCCTGTTCCCCAGGAAGTGTCACTCAAGGATCATTTGAACTAGGAACAAAAGCATCCCTCACCATCACCATAGCAGCTGAGAGCCAAAATGAGTCTAGAGTCATTTTACACTATTTAAAGCATCCTAAAACTTAAATGAAACTGAATCACTGAACTAAATGGTAACAATTAGCATTATAATAAAAATCTATTAATTATATAATTATGCACATAATTAATATATAATTTATATAGCATATATGGACATGATTAAAAGAGTTTGCTAATAATCTATTTCATCTAGAACATTACTTTATGTATAAATTTCCTAACAGAGGAAATTCCCTGGGAAGACATGATATTAAGTTCAATATAACTTATTAATGTCAGCATGCATTCTATATTTGGAAAATACTAGCTGTGAATTAGAGAAACAGAGTAGAACGCAAAGATCACTCCTCCTGGATGGCATGTGGGGTATGTAATAATACCACTTTACTACAAAGTAATGTGCATTTTCTAGCCAAGAATATTTTATAAAGTGCTGACAACATAGTTACAAAATTGCCTCCAAACTAACAAGCTCAATAAGAAATTTCTATCTGTGTTTTGATCTTCCCACAGCATGATGGCTGCCTCTTTCAGAGTATTGCACCAATCATTTGCTCATGTATGCTGATAACAGCATGCTGTCAATTTCCACATTGTTGGACCTGTCTATATTGTATTTGACATACTTGATCATGGGTCCTCACCTTCTTGTATGGAATATGTTATTGCCTTAAATAAAGCCTATTCTTTTCCCATGAAGTTTATATAGTACATTATTATTGGTATTGCCAACCATTTTCCATTTCATTTTAAACATGCCTTTAAGACCCATAAGATATAATTTTTGATTAAAGGTATCTCCAGAATTTCTTGAATCGAAGTTTTATTCTTCCTTCTAAGACCATCATTCTGAAGTACAGTTTTAGTTAACATTGTAATGTTGATAATATATGAGTTAACTTTTCATCTCACAGAAAGCAATTTAAAAATTTATTAAAAACCTGAGTGTCTTTTGTAAAGTAAAATTGTGACCATCCATCCATCATCTGAATGGTGTTTTGTAATCCTTGCTTCCACTGAGTTGTATTTATTCCATAGCTATTAGGTCATTTGGTGTCATATATCTAGTGACAGCAGGAAACTTCAATATACCCTACTATTGTGTGAATTGAAAAGATGTTGATAATTTTCTTTAAATACTTACAAATGAGATGTCTTAGAATGACATCCTATTAAGGCATATTATATATAAAAAAAATTTAAAATTCAAAATTCCAATGAGCCTATCAGGTAGATATTATTAACACTACTTAACAGAGGAATTTGCTGCAAGACTCATAAAGATTAGATTACCCATTAATTTGAACTAGATATCCAAGGTAGGATATGAACTATGTCTGTCTGATACCAAAATTCACTATCTGACTTACTATGCTGCATTGACACATAAGTCATTAAAATAATTGTGAATGAATTCTAATTGGGTTCTGCACCTGAAGATTTGTATCCCAAGGCTGATGTTACTTAATAAACCAAGTTTTTAAAATTCATACAACTGTTGATCATGTGATTACAATTAAACATTATAAATGGTTGTGTAATTCCTATCGTAAGTAATAGAAAAATGGTTTGCTACTTGATATTAAAATTAATGTTATGTTGGTGGTGTGCTGTAGAGTCCATTCCAACTCACAGCAGCCCTGTATGACAGTAAAGCTGTGGAGCCGCTGGTGGGTTCAAACCGTGGGCCTTGCAGTCAGCAGCTGAGCCTTTAATCGTTGCACCATGAGGGTTTATTAAAATTCATAGTTCATCAATGTAAAAAAATAACATTAGTAAAATTAAAAATTAACCTAAAGAGTTGAAGAGACTCTCAAGACATGTGTCCAATAATGGATTTATATTTAGAACATATAAAGAACTTCTGTAAATCAATAAAGATAATATAGACTACAAGAAGTGTTGACATAAGTCTTCTATAGGAACTTGACAAAATATGGATACTGAAATAGCCTACAACATATAACAAGTTGCATTTTCAACTTCAGGAAATGAAAAATAGAAAGACAATGAAATATGAGAACACAACACCAGGATTGCTAAAAATAAAGATTGAAAATAGCAAGTATTGGTAAGGTTATAGAGCAATTGAACTCACTAACACTCCTGGTGGGAGTATAAATTGCTTCAATCATTTTGGAAAACTATTAAGCAGTATTCACTGAGCATATGCCTATTCTATCACTAACATTTTCACTGATAGGTATATATGTAATAGAAATGAGTCCATTTATTTCTCAAAAGACTTTGTACTAGAATATTCTTAGTCATAATATTAACAATAACCCCGCACTGGAAATTACATAAATGCCCACCAAATGTAGAATAAATAAATTAGAATATATTCAAACAATGAAACAGTATACTAAAGCAGGAATAAACAATCTACAAGTATATGTAAAAATATAGATGATTCTCGTAAAAGTTGAATAAAAGAAACCAGAAACAAAAGAGTACATATTGCATAATTCTATTTATATTAAGTAACAAGTCAGGTAAATTTAGTCCATGTAGTTAGAAGTTAGGATGGCAATTACCTTTGGTGGGTGAGGGGTAGTAACTACTGAATGGGAGGGAGCATAATAGGACTTCAAAGATGTTGATATTGTTCTATTTTCTGTATGAGGGTGTTTAGTTGTGCCTTTTCAGGATGTGTATTATAATTATACTTCAATAAAGAGGAAAATTTCCAATACCTCTATGAAGGATTTTTAAGAATTGAACCACTCTGCCACTTTGGAGAGAGCCAAGTGCAGATGGATGCACACTAAAACAATCTTCCAAATTTAACAGTCTTTACCCAAACCCATATATCAAGGGATGTTCAGAAGAACCAGAATTTGAAACAGGTTTACATAACAAGACCTTGATATTGAATTGCCTGACATGGTGCTATATATATGATGAAACCATTTCTCCTTTTAAAAAAAAACAGACTAATGACAAGTTAATTGATGATAGATTGATCAGAGATAAATAAATAAAGAATAAAATAACATGGTCTAAGAATTTTCCTGAATACATAAATTAGGACCAGAACATTGTGTTTCTCAAAGTACTTCTTCTAGACAAGGTGTGTTCTAAAGGACTTGATATTTGGAAAGGGTTCCTCAAAAGAGAGTCACATGTTTCAAAGATTAAGCCTGAACCAATTATTTTCAAGATATACTAATATTATCTCTTTATCCTTCTCTGTGAAAGTATTGAGTGACTATGAAATAATCAACTTGAATTTGAATGTTTTTCTCTTAAAATTTATTGTTTTGCCCATATCTCATCTGATGTGATGCTTGGAAAAGTTTGCAATGATAACTGATGTGATAGTTGGGGTTGTGTGTCAACTTGACTGGACCATGATTCTGAGTGGTTGTAATGCAGTTATTCCCATGATGAGATCTGATGTATATGCTTTGAGCAGCCAATCTGTTGAAAGGGAGTTTCCCTAGGGGTGTGTCCTGCTTCCAATATATATATGGACATCCTGGAAAAAAGAGAATCTTCTGTGGATCTGGATCCTGTTGTGCTACAACTGTCTGTGGGCAAACAATCCACCATTCTGCCTGGTGATTTGGATTCATCATCCACCGAAGTCAACACCTTCTTTACTGCTTGCCACCTTTGAGCTCATCAGCCCTTGCAGCTGTGTAAGTCAGGACACACCTCCAGTTTGACGTTTGATCTAAGAATTTGGGACTTGCCAGCTTCTATAACTGTGTCAGCCATTTTCCTAAGATAAATTTCTCTCTCTCTCTCTCTCTCTCTCTTTCTCTTTCTCTCTCTAAGCTTACTGGTTTGCTTCTCTAGAGAACCCAGCCTTAACACATTTGGTACCGAGAGTGGAGTGCTGCTCTTACAGATACCTAAAATGTGGAAACAGGAGTGGAGTGCCTCCTTTACCTGAGACCCTGGCAGAGAGATCCCTGCATGTCATGAGAGACATAAGCAGCAGAGCCAACAGATTGGCATGAGACAGTTACAGCCTTATCAGCCCATGGAGGAGAAAGTTGGATGTCTTTGGGTAGGCGGCTTCCTGGTAGGGTGGGTTGCCCTTGCGCATTAATTGGCAGAAGTGGGGAGACCAAGGAAACTGAAAGCAGAGCTGCCTCAGCCTCAAGGGTAGGACCATGGACTTTAGGGTTGGAACCACCATAGCCTCCTAGGTTTCAAAGGGCCAGACATTCACCAACTTGGTTCTGAAGTGTGGGGGTGCTTGTTCATGTGAGCCAGTGGGATGGAGTTATAGCCTTTGCCCAAGAATGAAAGGACAGGGCTGCCATGCCAATGAGGTAGAGGAATGGGGCCCACCAAAGCAAGGGTGTGACTTTGCTACTCAGAGGAACTAGAGGACTGGAGTCACCCAGTGAAGGAGATCTGTACAGATGCCATGCAATGAAGTGCTGTACAGGTGCCAAGCTGACAAGGGGTGGAACTGCGGTAAAGAATATGTGTCAGCTTGGCTGGGCCTGGTTGAGTGGCTGGGCAGCTGGATGTACTTATTCCCCATGGTGAGATTGGTAATTAACTCCATGGTGGAATCTAATGGAACAGTTGAATAGCTGTTTTAGAGACTTGGCCTGCTTCCAGTATATAAGAAGCAACTTCGAGGAAGCTTTTTTGGCACGCTTGAACCCTGCATGTAGCCAACTTGTTATTCAGTAGCCTGCCATGCCCTGCTGATCTTGGAACTTTGTCTGGGCTTGAATGTGTGGCCTTCCATGTTGTTTGGCATTGGGACTGTGCTTTTTAACCTGTCAACCTTGGGTTTGTCAGCCTCAGCAGCCAGCAGCTGAGTAAAGAAAATCCTCCAGCTTCAGTGGGCCAGGAGCAGGGGGCAGAGCTGAAGCCCAAGGTTGAGGGGCTTTCAGCCAGCCCCTAGAGCCTGGCACTTTGAACTTGGACTTAAAGCCTCCAAACTGTTAGAGAATAAACTCTTGTTTGCTCAAGATACCCAATTGTGGTATTTTTCTGTTAGAGCTGCATGAAGTAACCAAAACAAATGACAATAGCAATTTAACTGCACCAACATCTACTGTGACTTGATTTGATCATCTTAGACAATGTTTTAATTTTTTTTTCTTTTTGCTAGGAAAATTTATGTGTAGAGTGTAAAGATGTAAAATGGATAGGAATGAGCTGCTTTGTTGTTGATAGAATTTGAGAAGCCTCAAAACCCCCTCCTAGCTTTCCTTGTTTTCTTAGCAAGGAGGATTTGGGTCATATAACACTTAATTCTATTTCTTCAAATGATTGAGAGGGAAAAAAGTTTAATTTTCTGACTTACTAATGCTCTGAAACACTGATTTATACCAGTACTCTCAAACATTTCTTTAAAAGAAGAAATCCTTCAGAATCCTCAGAAAAATGTTCAATCAATCCCAATTTGAGAAACAATAGTTAAAGTCACTAAGCTCTTAATCTGAGAAAATAATTTCAATTTTGAATTAGCTCTATAAATGAGAAGTTTCACCTATATGGTTGTTAAAAAGAAATATGTGTTACAGTTACACTGAAATAAAACCATACTATTTAAGATTTATTTTCAATTCTTGGTTTTTGGTTTCTGTGATTCTCAAATCTAACTTAACATGTACAAAACTAGTTTCAGAAGTGAGAAAATAAATGCCCATGGAAGGAGCAGTCAAGAAATTAAACAATGTATTGCATTGGGTAAATCTCCTCCAAAAGACCTCTTTAAAGTGATAAAAAGCAAAGATGTCACTTTGTGACTGAGGTATACCTGATCCAATCTGTTGTATTTTCAACTGCCCCATATGCATGTGAAAGCTGAACAATGAATAAAGAAGACTGAAGAAGAATTGATGAATTTGGATTATGGTGTTGGCAATGAAGGATGTACATGCAATGAACTGCTAGACAAACAAACCACCTGTTTGGGGAGAACAGCCAGAACACTCCTTAGAAGCAAGGATGGCAAGTCTTAATCTCACTTTGGAAATGTTATCAGGGAGGACCAGTCTATAGAGAAGGACATCATGCTTGGTAAAGTGAGGAGTCAGCCAAAAAGAGGGAAATCCTGAATGAGATAGATTGAAAACAGTGGCTGCAACAATGGACCCAAACATAATAATTATGATAATGGCACAAGACCAGGCAGCATTTTGTTCTGTTGTACATAGGGCCACTTGACAGCACCTAATAACAATCTAACAGCTTCCAATTTAATGTTAGATTTCTGTAACAAGGAGACTGGCATCTGGCCTGAGTCCTGTCTGTGATTAAATACATGCCTCACTGGTAACTTCAACTCTGTAGTATTTTACCTCACCGAAAATGAATTAGGAGTTCTGATGCTATAGTGCCTAAGGCATTTGACTGCTACCCAGAAGGCTGGTGGTTCAAACCCATCAGCCACTCTTCAAAAGGATGGCTGGACAATCTACCTCTGTAGTGATACGACCTCAAAAACCCAAGAAGGGGTGATCTCTAATGACCTCTGGTGGTATAATAGTTAAGCACTCAGCTGCTAACCAAAAAGCTGGTGATTCAAACCTACCAGCAGCTCTAGGGGGACAAAAAAAAATGTGACAGTCTGCTTCAATAAATATTATAGCCTAGAAAAACCTATGAGTCAGTTCTAGTCTGTCACATGGGGTCGTTATGAGTCAAAATCATTCGATGGCAACTTGTTTTAATATCCCCTAAAATATATACAAGTCCTAATCACTGAAACCTATGAATATTATTGTTATGAATTGCACTGCTCCCCCCCTTCCTCAAAAAAAGAAAAAAATTATGTTGAAAATATATGCTGCTACTTGTGAATTTGACCTTATTTTGAAATAGGATCTCTAAGAATGCTATCAGTAAAGTTGACATGAAGTCATACCAAAGTATGGTAGCTCCTATCTGATATGTGTGGAGTCCTACGAAAGAGAAGACAAAAGAAAAACAAAGGGAAGGCAGCCATGTGACAGAGGGATTATGCTGCAGCTACAAGCCAAGGAAAGCTAGGAGCTACCAGAATCTAAAAAAGGTAAGAAACAATCTTACCCGGAGCCACTGGAAAGAGCATGACCCAGTACTATGATTATGTACTTCCATCCTCCAGAACAGTGAGGTATTAAATTTCTGTTCTTAAGAACCATCCAATTTGTGGTGCTCAGTTATAGCAATCCAAAGAAACTAATGCAATTACCTTACACGACAAAAAAAAAAAAAAAAAAAAGAACTTTGTCTATGTGGTTAAGTTAAACAAAAAAAGAGAAAGAAATACACCCATTGCCAACTCGTAGCAATCCTTGAAAAGAGGAGATTGTCCTGGATTAACTGGGTAAATCCTAAATGTAATCACAAATATCCTTATAAAAGGAAGGCAGAGGGAAATGTGATAAAGAGAGGAAGTTGTTGTTGCTATCAAGTTGTGCTGTCAAGTCAGACTCAACTCATAGCGACCCCTCCTTGGGTTGCCGAGGCAGTATCACTATGGAAGTAGATTGCTCAACCTTCCTTCCAAGGAGTGGCTGGTGGATATGAGCTTCCAGCCTTCTGGTTAGAAGTCAAATGCCTTAGGCACTACGCTTCCAGAGCTCCAAGAAGACCAAGTAATACCAGAAACCACCTGTAGCTGGAAGAGACAAGAAATGGTTTCTCCCCTAGAGCCTTTGGTGGGAGTACAGCACTACTGAGACTTTTATTTTAGCCCAGATATACTGATTTTGAACTTCTGGCCTCCAGAACTGTGAGAGAAAAAATTCTGTTGTTTCAAGCCACCGTGTTCATTGTAATTACAGCAGCTATAGGAAATTAATACACTAAGCTTCCATGTTTGAACTTGCATAACAAAAAAACTTGCATGGAGGCAGAAATAATCAGAAGTCAATCACATTTTGCCTTTAGCAAACTCACCCACTGCCATCAAGCTGATTCTGACTCATAGCAACCCTATAGGACAGAGTAGAACTGCTCCATAAGGTCTCCAAGGCTGTAAATCTTTACAGAAGCAAAGTCCCTCATCTTTCCCCCACAGGGCAGCTGGTGGGTTCAAACCATCTACCTTTTGTTTAGTAGCCAAATGCTTTAAACATTGCATCATCTGAACCTCTTCTTTTGCCTTTACTCTGATTGACAAGAGCTCTGCGTTTCTTGATATCTGTGATTTTGATTCATTGACAGACTGGCTCTGATATTTTACTTCATATGAATGCTTTATAGTTGAAGAATAAAACTAGCCATTTGCTACCAGCCTAACACTGACCTAATATCTAAATTCTGATACTCAGACCACAGTCAGTTATGACCTTCCTAACCCTAGCAATTTCTTTCCCCACACTTTGCCCTATGTCAGTTTAACATTTTACATTTACTAATAGCCCAGCTATTACGTGGAACAAGGGATGTCATAGCTGTTGTCAGACGGATCTTGGCTCAAGGCAAAGAATACCAGAAAGATGTTTATTTGTGTTTTATTGACTATGCAAAGGCATTTGAGTGTGTGGATCATGATAAATTATGGATAACATTGAGAAGAATGGGAATTCCTGAGCACTTGATTGTACTCATGAGGAATCTGTACTTTGACCAGGATGCTGTCGTTCGAACAGAACAAGGGGACACTACATGGTTTAAAAGCAAGAAGGGAGTGTGTTAGGGTTGTATCCTTTCTCCACACTTATTCAATCTATATGCTGAGCAAATAATCCGAGAAGCTGGACTATATGAAGAAAAACGTGGTATCAGGATTGGAGGAAGAATCATTAACAACCTGAGATATGCAGACGATACAATTTTGCTTGCTGAAAGTGAAGATGACTTAAGGCACCTACTGATGAGGGTTGAAGAATACAGTCTACAGTATGGATTACATCTCAATAAAAAGAAAACAAAAATCCTCACAACTGGACCAATGACCAGCATCACAATTAATGGAGAGAAGTTTGAGGTTGTCAAAGAATTCAAGTTGCTTGGTTCTACAATCGATGCCAACGGAAGCAGCAGTCAGGACATTAGACGACGTGTAGCATTGGGAAAGTCAACTGCGAAGGAACTGTTTCAAGTGCTGAGGAGCAAGGATATCTCATTGAGGACTAAGGTGCGCCTGACACAAGCCATGACATTTCCAGTCACCTGGTATGCATGTGAGAGCTGGACAATGAATAAGGAAGACCGAAGAAGAGTTGATGCTTTTGAGTTGTGGTGCTGGCGGAGAATGCTGAAAGTACCATGGACTGCTAAAAGAACTAACAGATCTGTCCTGGAGGAAGTGCAGCCAGAATGCTCCTTGGAAGCAAGAATGGCCAGACTTCATCTCACCTATTTTGGTCATGTTGTCAGAAGGGACCATTCCCTGGAGAAGGATGTCATTCTTGGTAGGGTGGAGGGTCGAAAAAGAGGGGGAGGCCTTCAACGTGATGGATTGACACAGTGGCTGCAATGATGGGCTCAAGTATAGCAGGGATTGTGGGGCTGGCACGGGATCGGGCAGTGTTTCATTCTGCTGTGCATGGGGTCGCTATGAGTCGGAAACGACTCGACAGCACTTAACAACAACAATAGCCCAACTGGCTGCTTGATTATCCAACTCATTCAACAAATATTTCTTATGAACTCACTCTCAGTTTTTCTTTGTAGCAAACCTCTCCAAAGCTTTTTCTGTATGCATTGTTTTCTTTCATTCTCTACTTCCCTGTCCCTCTTTAATCTTCTCAGCTTTATTGTCACAGCTACCATTCTGGTCAAATTATTTCTCTTCATATCACTAATATTCTCCATATTGACAAATAAAAAGGACACATAACTGTCCTTTTCTTACTTCACTCCTAGCATATTGGACATAGCTGATTCTCTTCTTCCATCATGAAACCATTTCTTCTTTTAACTTCCTCATCACCATGTTCTCCTGACTGTCCTATTTCATGTCTACACCTTATTATTTTATTCTTCTGGTCTTCTTCTTTTGCTGAATTTAATTTTCAGGGTTTCTCAGAGCTCAAGCTTTATTACTCTTCTTTTCTACCATTGTCCACTCAACCTAGATGATCTTATCCATATCCATGGCCTTAAATGCTTCTATACTCTAATGGTTCTCTGACCTATATATCTAAACTTCATATTTACAAATCCAACTGGTAGATTCATAGGTCCTCTTGAATATCTATTGATATCTGACATTTAAATTTTATGCTTTTCTATTTGTACACCCCCTTTCTCACCTGTTTCTTCTCTAGTATTCCCTATCTTAATAAGTAGTGCCACCACCTATCAAATTGCTCCAACCCAGAATCAGAATTATCTGTAATACTTCTTTTTCCATTACCTACCATGTCAGATACATCAGCTAAGTTTTAAATTGTGTCTCTAAAATACATTTTGTATTTAAATAAATACATCTCTCCAGAATATTGATTACTGAAAATAACATAGACTGCCAGAAGACTACAAATTTGTCTTGGATGAAGTGCAGCTGAAATGCTCCTTAGAAGGAAGAATGACTAGACTTTGTCTCTTGTACTCGGGTCATGTTATCAGAAGGGTCCAGTCCCTGGAGAAGAATATCATGCTTGGCAAAATAAAGGCTCACCAAAAAAGGAGATGACCTTTAACATAATGGATTGACACAGTGGCTACAACAATGAGATCAAGCATGACAACAATTGTGAGGATGGCACAGAACAAGGTAGTGTTTCATTGTGATGTACATAGGGGTCACTGTGGGTAGGATCCCACTTGGTGGCAAATAACAACTCCATCTACTATCATTGTCTCTAGACTTGACTGCCGTATAGGTGCTCTCTTATTTCCAATCCTGCTTATTTTCAATTTATTCTTTACATGGAAGCTAGGTAGATATTTGCATAAATTTACTTCCCTGCTGAAAATACTCCTTTCTTCTAAATATACTTATAATAAAATCTATTCATGGTCTAAGCCTTTATCCCAATCTCATACCAAACAATTCTCCATCACATCCTCTATCAACTTAGGCCTTCTATCAAATTTTCTAAAGCTCCAATTTTTTCCTGCCTGAAGGGTTTCAGATGGATATTTCCTTCTATTATGAAATACTCCCCCTGCTCTACTCCCAGATTTTCTCTTGCCTGGCTTCTCATTCTAGTTTCAGCTAATATTTCACCTGTTTAGAGAAATGTTTCCTGATCACCCAGTACAAAAAAAGAGGGAGGGGGGAAAGAGTTTCACTAGTTAATCTCTCTCAGGACACCCTGTTCATTTCCTTCAGAGAACTTACCAGAATTTTTTTCATCAAATCATTCATTTCCATTTCCTTTGTTGTTGTTGTTGTTATATGCCATCAAGTCAGACCTGACTCATAGTGACCCCTCCTTGGGTTTCTGAGGCAGTATCACTACAGAAGTAGATTGCCCAACCTTCCTTC
>NW_006922032.1:2126410-2132893 GCF_000298275.1 Orycteropus afer afer | reverse complement strand
ATAGACAATGAAAATGTCCTGTTTCATTGATTGTTGTTCTTGTCAGTTGTCATTGAGTAGGCTCCAACGCTAGGTGACCTTATGTGTAACAGAGCTAAACATTGCTCGGTCAGCCTTTTTCTACCTTCATGAATGTTGGTATATTTTACTCCATTGTTGTGTTTATTGTGTAACTCTATTTCATGTCATTATTTCCTCTTTATCTTTGGCTTTCAACCTTTTTTCTTCTTCTTTTTCAATGATTACTGTAGCACTTAACTCCATGATTCTCAAGCAGAGGCTTGTATTGCTATTTTTATTTTTCTGTGTTAGAAAGTACTTGATCAATTTTCACTGTGGAAGATGAACATTTAAATTCCTTCCTCTCATCTCCCCAGACAATACCCTTCTCACCATGAGCCCTCCAAATGTGGCTATATCATTTGTTTGGATATATTAATATTTTATGTTTATATGATAATTATGCAAATACCAATCACAGATGAGTTTTATTTGAAGTTAATAATTATCACGATTCTTGTTTGTTTGCTTGCTTGTTTAGTTCCTATGGAATCATCAGAGATTCAAACTTAACCACTTTGCCAATTGTTGAAATTTCTTCCTAAGATAATCAGATAAATACGTCAGTCTATCAATTTTATTATCTGAAACTCTCTCCCTTTCAGCCTTCTCTGGCTCCAATCATGTTTCATTGCCCCCCCCCCCCCAGCCCTGGTGCATACTTGTCACCCACGGGCTTTTGTTAGTGTCATGCTGGAGATTTCCTCCACTTCTTTCCAGATTGAACGTATTCCATGCCTTCTTTCTCGATATAGCCCTTGTTTAAATGGGACACTTTCTCCAGCTTCCTTAGAGGGTATGGAGGATGCGCTACTTGGATAACTAAAATATTTTATTCCAACTTCATCCTTAATTGTGAATTGTTTTAACATTCTCAATTTAAAATACTTTTTCTTTAGCAATTTTAGCCCATTACTTCATAAATTTGATAGCTTGCAATGCGGCCATGACACCACATTGACCATTGACCATTCTGACCCTTCAAACTTTTTTTGCAATTCTGGAAGCTTATAGAAGTTTTTCGTTATACATAGTGTTCAAAGTTTTCACTATATATCTTGCCAAGAGTTTATTTGTAATCCATTGATGTTAGCACTCAGCAGAAAGAAGGAAAGTAGCAAGTATATTAATACCTGGGATGGGAAAATTTAAGCTAATTCTGGTGGATTTTATTTTTCTAATGAGGTAATATCCTCAAATAAGGGCCACAAGAAAAATATTGGATGATTTTACAGGTCTATTGTGAAAAATGAAAAGAGGGCTTATTAGGCAAGCATCCTGATGTAAGAAGATGTTTAAATGGTGCTGTTTGGCTCTCAGATTCAGTATAGGGTTACACAAGTTTGAGAACTATGTAGACTGAATGTAATTCCGCATTTCACAGTTATGTACTAGACATCAAAGTAGGATGTGCAAAACAATGATCAACAATCAATTTGTGTACACTTATCATAACACTTTACCTCAAGCCTATTCCCTTAGTGTTCTGACGGTTTGGGGTTGAAAAGGCAGGAGAGAAAAAGTTTCTTTAAAGAAAGCTGTTGAAGGAGCATTTTTCCCTGCCTTCCTCTCTATCCCAAAGGAAGAGAGGACAAATTATTGGCCCTTTATCATGAGTATACTGAGCAGATATTCAAGAGGATCACTCATAAAGGATGGCCTGTGTTGCCCAGAGCTTGTGGGGCTACAGAGAAAATGTCATTCACAAATGGAAAAGCTTAAAATGGGAGACTGTGGATAACTAACTGCTCTGATCTTAGACTAAGTAGAGTTTATTATACCGGGACCATTTTTGCAGACTTCTTTTTTTTTTTTTGAGCCAGTTTTTCACAGCCTATTTTTATTTTTGACCTCATTTTTGCAGCCACTATGTCAATCCATCTCATGCAGCATCTTCCACTTATTCACTGACCTTCTACTTTACCAAGCATGATGTCCTTCACTAGTGATTGGACCCTTCTGATGATGAGTTAGCAAAATGTAGTCTCGTTATTCTCATTTCTAAGGAGCATTCTGGCTGTAATTCTTTCAAGACCAGTTTGTTTGCTCTTCCAGCAGTCTATGGTATGTTCAATGTTCTTCACCGACACCATAATCAAAGGCATCAACTCTTCTTCAATCTTCCTTGTTCACTGTCAAACTTTCACATGCATATGAGGCTATTGAAAAGGTCATGGCTTCAGTCAGTTGGACCTTAGTCCTCAAAGTGACATCTTTGTTTTTTAGTATTTTAAAGAGCTCTTTTCCAGCAGATTTGTTCAATGTAATAAACCATTTGAATTTCTTGACTGCTGCCTCCATAGGTATTGATTGTATAACCAAGTAAAATGAAGTCCTTGACAACTTCAATCTTTTCTTTATTTATCATGATGTTGCTTATTGGTCCAGTTGTGATGTCGTATTCTTCTTCAAATAGTCCAGCTTCTCAGATTATGTGGTTGGCATACAAATCAAATAAGTGTGGTGAAAGGATACAACCTTGACACACACCTCTTCTGATTTTAAACCACACAGTGTCGCCTTATTCTGTTCTAATGATTGCCTCATGGTGTATGCACAAGTTCTGGATAATCACAATTAAGCATTCTGGCATTCCCATTCTTCTCAACGTTATCCATAAATTTTTACGACCCACACAGTAGAATGCTTTTGCATAGTCAATAAAACACGAGTAAACATCTTTCTTGTATACTCTGCTTTCAGCCAAGATCCATCTGACATGAGCAATGATGTATCTGGTTCTACATTCTCTTCTGAATGTGGCTTGTATTTCTGGCAGTTCCCTGTTGAGGTACTTCAGCAAAATTTTAGTTGTGTGTGATATTAACAATACCAAAAACCAAACACCAAACACACTGCCATGGAATTGGATCTGACTCATAGCGACCCCCTCCTTGGGTTCTGAGGCTGTATCACTACGGAAGTAGAGTACTCAACCTTCCTTCCAAAAAATGGCTGGTGGGTTTGAACTGCCAGTCTTCTGGTTAGCAGTCAAATGCCTTAGGCACTACGCCACCAGAGCTCCCGATATTAATGATATGTTCAATAATTTCCATGTTCTGTTGGATCACTTCTTTTGGAATGAACACAAATAGGAATTTCTTTCAGTCAGTTGACTTGGTGGCTGTCTTCCAAACTTCTTGGCATAGATGAGTGAGCACCTCTAATGCTGAATCCCTTTATTGAAACATTTCAAATCGTTTCTGGAAATTCCTAGCATCTTACTTTTCACCAATGCCTTCAATGCACCTTGGACATCTTCCTTCAATACCATTGGTCCTTGATCATATGCCACCTCCTGAAATGTTTGAATGTTAACCAATTCTTTTTGGGACAGTGCACTGTGTATTCCTTCTATCTTCTTTTTATGCTTCCTGCATCATTCAATATTTTGCCCAGAGAGTCCTTCAATATTGCAAGTTGAGACTTGAATTTTTTTTTTTAATTCTTTCAGTTTTAAAAATTCTGACAGTGTTATTCCCTTTTGGTTCTATAATGCCAGGTCTTTGCCAGATATACATCAACCATGTAAATATGCATAATGCAAATCCTTTCAGAAGAACTCCAAGAGTGAAAATCAGCTTTGTAAACATGCCAAGCTTAAAAAAAAAAAAAGCTTCAAAATCAGATTGTAGCAGTACTGGTAAGTATAAGCATTTCTGATCCTCACCTCTTACATTTCACCCAATCTCAGTAACCCTCAAACCAAAAAACAAACTCACTGCTGCTGAGTCATTTCTAACTCATAGCAACCCCTCCTTGGGTTTCTGTGGTGGTTTCTCTATGAAAGTAGATTGCCCAATATTCCTTCTGAGAAGTGGCTGGTAGAGGAGATAAAAAACCAGAGATAATAAATGTTTGTGAAAAAAATCTTCCACACCTACCACATCTATGCAGTGTTCCAGGTTAATGAAGAACCCAGGTGGGAAGGGTTGATGTGATGACCAACAGAATGCCCTTCATAGAACTCCAAATACATAGAGTGAAACTGACCCTGCTCAGCTCTGAAATTTTCTGTGGTGTTTGCACCAAGGCCAAGTTTACAATGGACTGCTCCCAGCCAATGACAGAGACCAACAGAGATTTTAAAGTAGACCCATTCCTGGGAAACATGGGACCCTTCTGATAGTTTATTTTGGCTCAAGAACTCCCAGTGTCCAGAAGTGGCTGACCACCACGGTATCTCTAAAGAAAAGGAACACCTGGTAAGATGCACAAGAGTTACAGAGAACAAAGGTAAATACTATTACTTACATAATTACCTACTGCATTATCAGTAATACCAAACATTAATCTATGAGTGGATACATAAGTAGCCTGGCTACTTGATCAGGTATGGGTTGGTGAATGGGACTATACCCATGACCATATATAGGTTTGGCAGGTAGTATTTCTACATACATATTTGAACGTACTATAAAAATGTCCTATACATAATAAAAAAAATTTTAAAAAAAATACTGCCATCGAGGTGATTCTGGGCAGTAAGTCTTTATGGAAGTAGAATGCCTCATCTTCCTTCTGCAGAGCAGCTGGCAGGTCTGAACTACCAACCTTCTGGTTAGTAGTCAAATGCCTTAGGAAATGTGCCACCAGAGCTCCTTCAATAGAGACAACAGGAGACAAAATTATGATAACTTCTTAGCCACAACAAAACACCTTGAGGGAGTGAGTCACTGGGCCTGTGGGCTTGGGAACTTAGTTGTGGGGACACCAAGATCAATTAGCATAAAATAGCACACAGAAACATTGTTCTACATCCTACTGTGGTAAGTAGCAACTGTGGTCTTAAAGCTTGCAAGCAACTATTGGTCTCTCCTCATCCAGATCAGAGAGGAGTAAAGAAAATAAAAACTGCAAGGAAATAATTAGTGGACCTTGGAAATGTCAGCCTCTGTGACCCTGAGATCAGAAGAAATATATGGTGCCCTTCTATCACTGCTAACTACTCTGAAAGGGGTCAAATTGGAGATCCTGAATACAGTAGAAGAAAAAAGTGGAACTAAATTCAAAATTATAAAAAAGACTAGGTTTAGTGGTCTGAAAGAGACTGGTGGAACCCCCAAGAGTATATACCCTTTAGCCATACACTTTGGGTCTGGAACTGAACTCACTCCCATGACTCAAATTTCACCCAAACAATAGATAGACCTATGAGGTGAACGATAACACCACAGAGGTAAGCACTCCTTAGACAAACGAGCCATAAGAGATTAAAGGGCAGCATTTGCCAAGGGATAAAGCTCAGAAGGCAGGAAAGGGTAGTGAAGAAGGACAAAGGGCAATGATAACCACAGAGAGGAAATGGGAAGAAGGTTGTTACATTGTGGGGATTTCAGTCAATGTCACTAAACAAAATGAATATGAACAGTTGAATGGAAAACCATTTTGTTTTGTAAACTTTCACCTTAATCACAGTAAAAAGTTAAATTTAATTAATTAATTAATTAAAAGGACTTCCAGTGCATAATGCTACATGAAATAAAGAAGGATATAAGGACAAAAATTGTATAATCCCTCTTTTAAAAGAAGATAAGAATCAATAAATATAGAGATCAGTGTTCATCGGTGGTTACCAGGGAGAGGAGACAGGCCAAGGAGGAGTATACTTTAGACCATAGAGACTTGTTATTTTTGTTAATGGGAAAAGTGGCACCAAATGTTGATAGTAAGCACACATAACAAGTAAAAAAGAGTGGTTGAGCATATATAGATGGGTAGAGGCAAATTTGTACACATACAGGAACAAGTGTGTACATAGCTCAGAAAAGACAGAAGTATCTATAAAAAACCAAAACCAAACACACTCGCCTCAAGTTGTACCCAACTCATAGCAACCCATCCTTGGGTTTCCAAAGCAGTATCATTACGGAAGTAGATTGCCCAACCTTCCCTCCCAGGAGTGGCTGGTGGGTTTGAACCACCAGCCTTCTGGTTAACAGTCAAATGGATTAGGCACCATACCACCAGAGCTCTCAGAAGTATCTACACATACATGTAAATACAAACATGTGACTCCAGGCACATATATTAATTGAAGATACAAATACAGATACTCATTAGACATAACTAAGCATCTTGCAATACTGGTTTTCTAGGTTTGAAGCCTTAGGACCATAGTCTCATGGTACAACTCAGTTGATTGGCATAATGTAGTTCACAAAAATCATCATCTGCATCTTAGTGAAGTGAGGAGTCTCTGTGGTCTTAAAACCTTTTGAGCAGCTGCCTAAGGCATAACTATGGGTTTCTAGTTGTCCAAAGCAAAACAGTAAGAAGGTAACCAAAAACTCAGAGAAGAAACAATTCATCACAGCCCACAACCTCATCTATCCTGAGACCAGAAGAATTAGATGATGCTTAGCTACCACCACTGACTGATCAGATCAAGATACAATAGGTGGAGAGGCGGGGCAAGATGGC
>NW_006922032.1:2084001-2090157 GCF_000298275.1 Orycteropus afer afer | reverse complement strand
TTTGTGGTGCTGGCAAAGAATGCTGAAATAACCATGGACTACTGAAAGAACTAACAGATCTGTTCTGGAGGAAGTGCACCTGAAATGTTCCTTTGAAGCGAGAATGGCCAGACTTCGTCTCACCTATTTTGGTCATGTTGTCAGAAGGGACCATTCCCTGGAGAAGGATGTTATGCTTGGTAGGATGGAGGGTTGACAAAAGAGGGGGAGGCCTTCAACGAGAAGGATTGACACGGTGGCTGTGATGATGGGCTAAAGTATAGTAGGGATCATGGAGCTGGCACGAGATCGGGCAGCTTTTCATTCTGCTGTGCATGGGGTCACTATGAGTCAGAAATGACTCGATGGCACCTAACAACAACAACAACAACAATGTAAAAGGGTCCAATTTCCCCATGTCCTCACTAATACTTGTTATTTTCTGTTTGGCTCTCTTTTAATCAAATATTTCTGTGATTAAATATAATTTATTGGTTTTGTAGGGAAATGATCAGTTAAAAAGAGGTTACATTTTTCATGCTACTTGCTTTCCTGTTTTTCCAAAATTAAATTCCTTACTCCTTTTCATTCACTGTATGTCAAAAGAGCTTCTGGCTTTTAAGACCCAAATATAGAACACCATCTCATGTGTTGAAAGTGGGGATCTACTTTCTCTAAATAGAAAACCAGATTCTTTAGAAAGAGGTAACATTCTTAGTACTTTTATTCAGGTACCACACCATTCCCGGAATGCTGTATATTTTCTTTTCTACTAAATTCTTTTCATTTCCAGTATCTAGTTCAATGAGTAAATTTGAAAAGGTAGAGAATAGCAACACAAAGACTTGAATTAGGTAATAATTTTGAAAAATAATAATTTGAACAGATACTTAACATGGTTTCACAAATATACACCAAATTATTTCATAGAACAAGAATGTGTAAATATCAGAATAATAGAAACATTGATATTTTGACCCATCTTTACCAATTGAATCATTACTTAATGTGATTTTACTGATATTTTTCCTTGTGTTCATGTACTTTTATTTTTCTGCTCCATGGCTACTCTATCATCTACAATACATTATTTAGGGGACTCTAATGTGGCCACATATCAGTTTAATACATTCTGTTCAGGCAGTGATCAGTCACTTGCCACCTGCCAAGCATTGTAACCGATTGCCAAGTAGACAGTTTTGACAGGCTGTTCCCAGGAGATTCCTGTGCTGTTTTTTTGTAACAGGCGGTCACCCAGCAGGATCACAGTCTAGGAATGCAAACCCCACAAAAAGAATTTAAAAATGATGCAAGTAATGGACAGAAGTGACTAAGTACAGGATAAAATTTTTAAAAATTAGAAGTGTTAAAAGATTAGGGAAATAGATGTATAAAAATAGCCTCAGAATTAGAAAGAGAGAAATGAAAAGACTGCACTGCATAATAAACAAGGTAAATTAAAGATAAGACAAACAGGAATTCAGAAAATGGCCAAGGGGAAAACACACAGCATTTGACAGTTTTTGCCAAATACATTGGAAAGGATAGAGGATATAAGCCCAATATAAAAGAAATAAGTGAGGAAATACAAGTTGCCACACATACAAAGAGACAATTTCTAAAGAATATAATTCCTTGATGGGACACATACTTCCTATTTATGAAGGTTGGAGTTTCAGTTCCATCAATTCTGCAATTCTACAATGCTGCACTTGTAGGAGCTCAATAAATATTTGTTGGTTTTATAAGAAAGAAAGACATGCTATATTGGACATTTCCATATGTAAAAGATAAAGAAAAATGCATTTAATTTTTCTTTTAGCCTGTGGAAACATGCTAATTTTTATTTATTGGTATTTACCAAAGGTTTTTTCCTCTAGACTGAATATTCTACTTAAGAGAAAATAACATCAAGTAAATCACATAAATATAAGCAAAGGATAGAGTATTTCTTTAATAGATTCCTGGTAAGAGGTACAAGCTAGACTTTTAAGGTGGGATGTGTTTTGCTTCCACTTTGACTCAGGGTGCTGGCGGAGGTGGTGCAGACCACAGATACATGCTCTGCTTTTGCCTGTCACACCGAACAGCTTGGACAACGTGCTAGCAAAGAAACAAGGGCTGTTGTCTTGAATCCTGTTCAAGAGGAAGACAAAGGCACCTTTGTACTTGCTCCTGCCCAACAGGGAGTCTTGTGGGCACAGGATCTGTTACTGAAAACCTTCTTAGAAGGAAGGCATATTTGAGAACAGACCTTGAGTAATCGGAGAGTCAAGCTTTTGTGATGCTAGAACCTGCAAGTGACAGCTCAGATTTGATTGGTGAAAAATATCTACTCTCTGTACATACCGTGATAGTCTTTTGGTGAAGACATGGGAGCTGGCTTTATTGTGGAAAACGATTTTAGTGTTACAATTGTTCACTTAATGCCTGCAAGTCGCAAGTAGAACAACATAAACAAAGGGACAAAGAAACCCCATGTGAAAAAATAACTGAATCTTTCTTTGAAGAAAATGAAAAAAATGTAGGAAAGTGTTACAAAAGCAGGGGAGGTGAATGAATAAGAATCAAAGCAAGTTTGCATAAGGAGCACCATATAGCTACTAAGTCTTCTTTTGGAAAAAGGAATATAATAACAATTTTAAAAATTACATTCTCTAATTCTAGTAAACCCACTAATCACCTTTAGAATATAAATATAAAATTATAGTTATAGAAAATAATAATTAAATTTTTATAAACTAGCTTAATTAAGCCTGTCCACAGTAATATAATAACAAAATTATCTAAGTTACAGAAATGAATCCAATTTTTTCACACAAAGTAAATTAGATTTATCATAACGATTAATGAATTTGTTAAAAATAAGTTACTTCTGACAATTATTAACCTAAGGTTATAGTAGAACTAAGCCTAGACTGATTGCTTGGTCAGCTCACATGTATCCCAGTTTTGTGATTATAAATCTGAGTTGGGTCCACAAGTTTATATATTCCTCCTTAACAACATCTGTAGGAGGTCAAGTAGCATAGTGCATAAGGCACTTGACTGCTAACCAGAAGGCGGGCGGTTCAAACCCACCAGCCGCTCTTCGGAAGGAAGTTTGGGAATCTACTTTTGTAGTGATACTGCCTCGGAAACCCAGGGAGGGGTCGCTATGAGTCAGATCCAACTCGACGGTACATAGCAACAACAACAATATTTGTAAAGGAATTTCTTTATAAGGTCAACAAAACATTTTGGTTACAATTGATGAAATACTGTGAAATGAAATATTTAATTTGCTAACCAGAATATGCATTCGAATTATGGTGTTGGGGAAGAATAGTGAATATCAAATGGTCCTTAGAAACGAGGCTGGTAAGACCTCATCTCACTTATTTGTACATGCTAATGGGAGGGACCAGTGCCTGGAGAAGGACATCATGCTTGTTAAAGTAGACAATAGCAAAACAGAGGAAAACCCTCAACAAGATGGATTCAGTGACTGCAACAAGGAACTCAAACACAATTGTAAGGATGACTCAGCACCAGGCAGTGTTTCATTCGCTGCATAAGGTGACTGAGTCAGAACCAACTGGAAGGAACCTAACAACAGCAAGAACAAAGACAATGAGTATTTTACAACAAATTAAAATATCTCCATATAATTACAATTACAACCTCCTGTCAGTTTGTCATACTCTGGTGGCTTGCTTGTTGCTAGCATGCTGGAAGCTATGCCACTGGTGCTTCAGATACCAGCAGGGTCACCCATGCTGGACAGGTTTCAGTAGAGGTTCCAGACTGAAACAGACTAGAAAGAATGATTCAGAGTTCTACTTCTGAGAAATTAGTCAATGAAAACCTTCTGATCACAACAGAATATTGATATTGACCACTAGAGTGCTAGAAGATGAGCCTTCTAGGTTGGAAGACACTACAATAGTCACAACAATGGATTCAGGCAAACCACCATCATGAAGATGGTGCAGGAATAGGCAGCATTACATCCTGTTATACAAAAGATTCTCATAAGTCAGAACCAGCTCACTGGTAGCTAACAATAACAGCACAATTAGAATTAAATTCTTGTGAATTACCAATACCTTTTTATTTAGCCATTAAAAACATCCTTAACCCAAATGAACAACAGTTCTGTAAGGATCCTTTTGTTCTTTCAGTTTCTGTTTCTGCATCTGGTACAAATTTACATCTGACATAGAATTTTGCTGAACTATGTTAAAATGATCACTTTCCTTAATTATAATTGATAAGAAAATTTCAAAATTTTTCAGCAATTGAAAAAGCATGGACTTTGAGTCAGATCAATAAGAATTTGAATTTTAGTCCTGTGGCCTTGAGTGAGTCACATAACCTCCCTGACCTTTGGGCTCATCAATGCAAAACGGAACTATCTATCACTCAGAGTTATGTAAGGATTGGAGATACTCTGCTCAAGGCCTGGTGCACAGTTACTTGATAAATGGCTTTCTTCTTCTTCTTCCTACAATTGTTCTAGTTTCAGTCTTAAAACTGCAATGATTTTCTTTCTCAAAGAGACTTCACTAACCCAATTTTTATTTTTATATTCGTTTAATGAATTGTTGACACAAACATCCATGCTATAAAAGAAATTATCACAGTATAGGTAAGTAGATACAGTCTATCAATTCTATATCTATTTTTCCCTTACAGAATGTCTTCTACTGGAGCTGCACAGGAGCTTTCATCAGCACACCTACTTTATCTGGGAAAAGAAAGTATTCTAAGGTGAATATGGTCTTGAACAAGTGTTAATACAAATTTATTTCCTCTGTTACATTTACTGCTATCTCAGTGACAAATGAGTTCAAAATCTGTTCTTTTGCTAAATCCTGTATTATAAAAGTAGTTCATCATGTAACGACTTCAAACCTACTATATATGTTTTCACAAGTGTAAATCATGTATCATCTGAGAATTTATCATCACTGCTTGAAAATCTGTTAAGATCCCTTTAAATTAGATTCTGTGCCCACAGAGAAAAAAAACTTTGCTAAGATTTTTTTTTTAAATCCTCAAGAGTTCAAATGGTCAGGAGTCAAAAGACTCCTACTTTCACCTGTTCTATGAGAATTCATTCTTGAATCTCAAGCTGAAACTTTAATTTTCCCTAAAATTGCCCTGTTAATGCAATATGAATTCATGAAATAGATTGTGATTAGAGTAGGGGTGGGGAGAAGAGTTGAGAGAGATTTACATGAAGCAACACCAATAATTTCCAATGGGATATTGACCTTCATGTTCTTTAAAATCCTTTAGCTACAATGCCACTTGGGCATTCTCATTGACGCTCTGCTCCATATACTACATATATGTCAATCATCACACTCTATATTTCTCATTCCCATCTCATTTTCTCTCTCTCTTTCTTTTTTTTCTAATTCAATTCCTTGAATTGTGTTAGTTTTCTAAAAGAGACCATTAACACCTTACATTATATTATTTTGAATAGCCCTTGTCAGCAAAGGTTATTCAATTTCCCTAAGAAATATTGGTCTTGCTTTCTTTGCCAAAAGACACAGTTGAACAGTTTAGTGTTTTTAATAGGCTCTGATGGTGTAGTGTCTAAGGCAGTTGACTGCTAACCAGAAGGCTGGCATTTCAAACCCACCAGCCACTCCTTGGAAGGAAGGTTGGACAATCTACTTCCGTAGTGTCACCACCTCAGAAACCCAAGGAGGGGTCGCTATGAGTCAAATTGACTCCATCACAGTGAGTTTGGTTTTGGTGTATGGTATCAGGATACCTTCAGGACTGAAGGACTTTCTTCCAGGTGTGATAATGTTGCTGTGAGCCTTTTGGGAAGTGACTCAGGTGAACAAGGGTCTTCTAGCCTAAGGTCTTTGTCTTATTCTAACCACAAGTAGTTTCTGGTACATATGAAAATCTAAAAGTCCAGTCCTCTCACTTAAACTCAGGACAACTTAAAAGGCCTTTGTGGCCTCAAATAGCTCTCTGTGATCAGCTGACTGGCCTGAGGTCCTTGTTAGCTGCAGCTCAGCTTCTCGCTTTCCCCAGTTCTGCTTTCTTACTTTTCTTCCACAGTTGTTAATTTTCAAAACACTTTGTAATAAACCCTGCACTTAATTTTCATCTCAGTCTCCTTTCTAGGCAACCCAACCTACAAGAGTCTTCTTTTAGTTAAGGATATGC
>NW_006922032.1:2070680-2082698 GCF_000298275.1 Orycteropus afer afer | reverse complement strand
GTAGTGATACTGCCTCAGAAACCCAAGGAGGGGTCACTATGAGGGCACATAACAACAACAACAACAAGGGAGCTCTGGTGGCACAGTGCACTTAACAGGCATTTGGCTGCTAACCGTAAGATCAGCCTTTTGAACTCACCAACCACTTCACAAGAGCAAGATGAGACTGTCTGATTTCATAAAGATTTGCAGCCTTAGAAACCCTATTGGGCAGTTCTACTCTGTCTTATGGGGTTGCTATGACTCAGAATTCACTGGATGACAATGGGTTTTACTTAATGTTTCCTGAGTTTATGTTTTCAGTTCTATTTTTTTAAAATATATAGAATAATTTAAAAATAATGTAAATATAAAAGTAAGGAGTTTTATACTCGCAAAGCTTTGCATGTGTCTAATAACAGCTAAAGCATGCTCCTCAAATTTGGCTCTTAATTGTGCCAAAGGGCTAGAAATCATTCAGTGATGATTCAGGGGTTTAGAAATAATATAAATTAATAGTATTAATATATTAGCATGTCTCAATGAAGTCATATAATTCTTTTTTTGTTTTATTTTCCCAGCACATATTTGAGTGTCTGTTATGTGCCAAGCATTGTATACAGGGGTTTCAGAGGTAAACCCAACCTCCTATCTATTCAGCAGGTGTTCACCTAGTGAAAAATGTAATAAAAAATTAGCAATTACAATACAGTGAGAAAAGTAAAACGATAGACCTATACACTGGAAATAGAGAAACCAAACATCAAAGCCACCACTGTAAAGTCAATTCCAGCTCGCAGTGACCCTATCGTACAGAGTAGAACTGCCCCACAGGGTGTTCAAGCTGTAAATCTTTAAGGAAGCAGACTACCACATCTTTCTCCTGCAGAACATGTTGTGGGTTTGAATTATTGACATTTTGATTAGCAGAGTCGAACACTTTAACCACTGAGCAACCAGAGATCCTTAGTACAGAAAAGGGAGGACTTAATGCATCCTAAGGAATGAGGTATGATGATAAGATGAGTTAGTCTTACATAGGTGTGGTGTAAAATGAGGACAGGATAGGAAGAAGGAAGAACATGTTCAAAGTTGGAAGTTTTGAGGGATTCTGAGAATGGCAATTGTGTCTGTGTGGTAGCTAAGGTTATGTGTCAATTTGTCTAGGCCTAGTTTTGAGTGGTCGGGCAACTGGATGTAGTATTCCCCATGATGAGACTGATAATCAACTCCATGGTGGAATCTTCCATGAGCAGCTGAGTAGCTGCCCTAAGGATGTGGTCTGCTTCCAGTATTTAAGGAGAAGATTTAGAAATGGTCTGGAGCTTTTGACATGCTTGAATCCTGCATGTAGCTGAGCCATTATTCAGCAGCCTGCCATGTTGTCTGCCATCAGCTTAATGGGACTCTTAATGGACTTGAATTGGTGGCCTGCTGTGTGGTTTGTTAATATTGGGACTGTGCCTTTTTACTTGTCGACCTTGGGCTTGTTAGCCTCAGCAGCCAGCAACTGCCTGAGTCAAGAGACATCTCTAGATCCAGTGGTCCATGAGCCCAAGGTCGAGGGGCTTTTTCCCAGCCCCTAGAGCCTGGTACTTTGAAATTGAACTTCTAGCCTCCAAAACTGTAAGAGAATAAAGCACTGCTTGTTAAGACCACCTATTTGTGGTATTTTCTGTTAGAGCAGCATGAAGTAACCAAAACAGTCTGTATCATTGTGAAAAAAAAAAAAAGGGTGTGTGTGTATGTGTACATGCATTCATGAGGCTAAACATACATATACTAACAAGGTAATTAAGTCTCATGTATGATCTACTATTAACTTTATCCTGAAGGCAATAGTGATTCAAAGAAAGACATTCCAAGAATAACCTACTAGGGATGATAGAGGAGTCCCTGTTGTAAGATTAATCTGTTCCATATTGATGCCCCTAAGGTAGTGCAGGGCACTCTATACCATAAGATCAGGGTTTGGAAGCATTAATTCCAGTGGCATTGCTTACACACAGCACAGAAAAGCATGCCTCTCTAGGCAGCCTACACCAGAGATTTTCAAATAAGAATCACCTGACTATCGGCTTTAATTGGTCTGAGAAGGTCTCTGAGTACGAATGATCCTGTTTGTTGCTGTGTCCCACTGAGTTGATTCCAACTGACAGAGAAAATAAATGACAGAACAGAACTGTTTCATACAGATTGCCAGGCTGTAATCTTTATGGGCACAAACCACCAGGTTCTTTTCTCCAGCAAAGCCACTGGGTAGGTTTGACACATGGACATTTTGGTGGCAGCCAAAAGTTTAAACAGTGAGCTACCAGGGCTCCCACAGGTAACCCTAATGGGCAATAAAGGTTGGAGCCACTAATGTATCCTAAATCACAGAAAGTAATGAGTAAAAACAGAATGCTATAAGATTTATAACAAATAGAGGAAAGCTGAATTGTAACATTCAGGTACATAAGTTACATGTATCCACTGTGTCTTGCTTCTTTGAAAGTTTTTTTGTTTTTGTTTTTGTTTTTGTTTTTAATAGGAGTTATAATAATGGGAAGGAGCTCTGGTAGCATAGTGCCTAAGGCACTTGACTGCTAACCAGAAGGCTGGCAGTTCAAACCCACCAACCACTCCTCGGAAGGAAGGTTGGGAAATCCTACATCTGTAGTGATACTACTTTGGAAACCCAAGGAGGGGTCGCTGTGAGTCGGGGCCAACTCAACAGCAAATAACAACAACAACAACATAATAACAATAGGATGCATTTTAAGAGAAGACAGAGAATAGGCCAATTACATAAGATCAGTGTTGAAGTCTGTTACTGCCCCAGGGTACTCTATCCAGGCCATTCTTCAAACATCTTCTGTACTTTTATATGTGTATTCCTTTGGTAATGCATTTTTATTATCCATAATAATTCCCAACCTATTCAGACAGAAACATCTTCCCTGTGTGTGTGTCCAGGATGCTTTGCAAGGTTTTCCCCAGCATCACTTTTTACTTTAGAAAGAAAAAAAAAAAAAATAGATTGTTCCCTTCACTGGAGTCCCTGGGTGATGCAACTGGTCCATACTCAGCTGCCAAAAGGAAGTTCCAGTTTCCTTAGAGGTGCCTGGGCTATAAGGCCTAGGGATCTACTTCTGAAAACTCAGCCATGGAAAACCTTATGGAGCAAAGTTCTACTCTCACACACAGACTCAACATGAGTCGAAATCAACTCAACAGCAAGTGATTTGATATGGTACGGTACGGTACAGTACAGTATGGCATGGACATACAGTATGGCCTCTAGCACATTCTCATTACTCTGGCTAGGACTTATAATATTGTGCCTACTGTCCTTTCTGCCTGTGGACTTCATGATGGGTAACTCCCCTTGAATCCTGCCATGGCACCTGATAGCAAACATTTGTTGAACAGCTTTGAGCAAGGAAAGAGGGAAAAGAAAGCTGAGGTCTTAAGTTTAAAGATGTATAATGGGGAAGGTGGGTGAGTAAAGAATAAAGAAGATGAAGGTCATCCTCAGAAGAAGTATTCCTGATCGAGAGAATAGATGACAGAAAGAGGGTTGGAAGAAACAGAGCATTGGCTATTATGCAATATTGATATAGGAGAGAAATTATCAAGCATTTCTATTTGTCACAAGGCTTGGATAGTTTCTGCATTGAGTGGGAAAAAGGATAGAATTGGCCCCACAATCAGGTTTCATTTGTACACAGGCTCTGTGGCATATCTGGGTTAACAAGCCCTCAGGGAAATTCTCAAAGCTATTTGTGATCTAAACATTTACTTTGTGTTACTTAGAAAGATACTACTACTATCTACTATTTTGTGATTTACAGAGTCAGAGAGCTTTTCTTTTTTAAACTTCAGACTTTTGGGGAGCAGTCAAGCTTTGCAAATGGAGAAATCCAAAGACTTCTTGGATAGTAGGGGGAAAAAAAAAAAAAGAAAGAAAACCCACTCTAGTGGTATTATATGCCAAAAAGCAGATGTTCAGACTTAGTCTCTAGTCACATGCATAGTAACAGGCGCATTATGTCACATCCACACTTATTGATGTGGATAATTTGAATAAGCTTGTATGAGAAATTTGTCCTTAAATTTCTTTGTGATTTATTACCAGAATTACAAAAAAAAAAAAAAAAATTCTTTTCTTTTCTTTAGCATATGTACTGGTTATGTCATAAAAGAAGTAAAAATATTCTATCTTCTTCAAGATCTCAGCATCGCTACTCCTTGAAGATTGTTTATTTTGAAAATAATACTAACGCTGCACATTAGGCTGTTCCTGATGTGCTAAAGATTACAAGTCTCTGGGTTATTACAATATTGCTAAATATGGAAGACATATAGGTCAGATAGTTTCAGATTCAAACTCTACAATATTAATGCATAGGATAGAATCAATGTTTAGTTTGCAGATTTCATTTCCTATGAAGTCACTGTAACTTTCTAATTAAGGAATAATTGAAAATGAATAAAAAGTTAACTTATTTTTTTTCTTCAGTCTTGCTGATCTGATTTAATATGAAGTTCAGGTGTCAAAGCCACTGTTCAGATAGCATAAGGAGTTTGATTTGATTCTGCCATGGATATATTGTGCAAGCACGGGGTAGTCCTTTAATCTCTTTTGAAATGCTGGCTAACCGTGTCAAAAAGGACTTTATTATGAGGTTAAGAAGATCACGTCCATAGTGTATTTAAGCTTGTTTAGTCTCAGAATCATAAGCAAATGTGAAGTTTTATTATCATCATCATTGGTTTCAAAGGGATTTTGACTTTCCTAGCACAGTGAGGTGAGACTAAATAAATAAATAAATAAGAACCTGTCTGCTGGTATTCCAATAAATGTCAGGCTTAAAAATTCAAGAAGTTGAAGAATTAGAGGGAGAAAAAACTCGTTTCATTGATACGTCAGTGATGTGAGCAATCTCGAGCGAGATTGAATCCTAAATAATTGAGGCAAAACACGCACACATGCCTCTCTCTCTCTCTTTCTCTCTCTTTTTCTCTCTCTCTCTCTCTCTCTCTCTCTCTTAAATACACACACACACACACACACACAGACAATCTTAAATTCATTCCTCTTATTTAATCTAATGTATTACTCATCCCTCCTATGTTAATTTCAAAAGATAATGAAAAGTGAAAACCCTCTGGATGTATTTCTCATGGATTTTCTTAATGCACGTGTTAATGGAATTTGCCTACATGTTTAATGCTGCATGTATTAATAAAAAATGTATCACAGCATTTCTGTTACATTAGTCTCAAACACAGCTATTTAGTTCTAAGAAGTAACATCTCTTCATCTCTGTTTGCAATGGTGGTTAATACTAAGAGGAGATCTTAACGTTTTATGCTTGTTGTACTCCCGTTGTACTGAAATCAAGAGTGACACATTTTTTAACATAGCTTACCATTTGCATTTTACTGAGCTCTGCTGACAGGAAAAAAACAATCTGCCTCATATATCTGGTAGTGCCCATTGAAATGTAAATCACAGTAAATGACACATGTAGAAATAAATGGACAAACAGCAGGAAAAAATAAAAATGCATTACTGCTATACAGCCATTCCTCTCCTGATAGCATGAGTAAAGCTCAAGTCAGATACAATTAAATGGACTGAAGCTTTAACAGTGACTTTTGAACTGCTTGAATTAACAAAATCAATCTTCATAAATTAAGCTATCAGTGATCTATGATACAATTAAGTTCCATAATCAAAAAATGCTACAGTGCATGCAGCGTCACTTGTGCTATTTCTAACACTGAATTTTAACTACTGCTGGCTAACTCTTCCTGTAGGGTTGTGTAAAACTCCATCTGGCACACTAGACACTAACGTTATGATACATGGTTTCTTTTCCATTCTTCAATTTAGGCTGACATCTGGTGGTCTAGGAAAACGCCAAGCAATGCTTCTGAATGTAAACCAATTCACAAATGCAGGTTTTTTTTCAGTTTTCCCTTTGTCTTTCTGAAGCACTTGAAATTGCAACCAAACCAGTTAAATTGCATGGAAATTCACATAGAATCACAATTTAAAAGGCAGAACAAAAAGGGTGAGGAAAATGACCTTCACGTGAAGAATTATATACATGTAAGCATATTGAACTCTGTGGTGACTAAACAGCATCAATAGAAAGCACCATATATTGGCCAATTAGAGCCACTCAGAAAGGGTACTATTTAATGGCACCACACTGGGGATCATAAAGGGAATGTGGTTCACATAAGATTTCCTTCTTTCTTTTCTCCTTATCAGGAGAGTTTGAAGGAGGGAAATGCAGGGAATGAGTGGGAGGGGAAGAGGGAGCTACTGTGTATAATCAGAAATTGATATTTAAACAGGCATAAGGTAGTTTACAGAACATTTATCTTTCATTTTTTCTTTGGGAGGAAAGGGGCACTTGCAGCATTACTAGCAGTCCAGATGGCCAAACACATTGGCCCAGAAGCAGGAGCAATTCAACTCTCCCCACACCTGAGATTAAAAAAAAAAAAAAAAACCTACAAATAATTTACTGTGGTAGATTCCACTAATTACCATATTGTGGAGAAACAGAATGATGCACTGTCAGCTTTATGACTTTCATACCAATTGTGCAATTTACCAGCAAGGGAAAAGAAGGAAAAAAAAAAAAAAAAAAAAACTTGTGATTTTTCTCGTATTCAGCATGAAGAAACACTTAGCTGTACCATTCTGTAGCATTTTACCCTTGAAGAGACATTTTGGTGTTCAGGCTTTGACTATTTTGTTGTTTCTGTTAGAGCAACTGTAAAAAGCACAGGAAATAAATGCAGGGCTTGTATTAACTTTGCTCTATCTCTATATTTATGAAAGGTTCTAGATTAATAGCTTTATGGGCAAAGCCCCCTATTATCAAAAGAGAACAACAAAACAAAAAGTAAAAAAAAAAAAAAAAGCTTTAACCTTGTCCAAGAAAGATTATTCTAAATGTTTGGTTTGGTCTCTGTTTCCACTTAACCTTGTGACTCTGAAAAGGTTGTTGGAAGGAGTGTCAATTATGTTGGTGCTTTTGAAATACAGCCAGGTCCTCCAGGAGGTAGACTCGAGCTGCCAATACCTAATCTCATAAAGGTCACTGAAAAGTTCAAATGAAATTGCTTTTAGTTACTATAGAACTCACCTGAGTTGAAATGAGTAAAGGACAGGTAAAATGTTTCCATCTGCTCTTACTAGTCCCTTCTCACCTTTTAAAACTGAAGTTTAGTTCTAATCAGTAACCGTAAGATCTCTCAGGAAAGAGGGATACTCTTTGCTTTTAATAAAGTTGGAACTTATTTATACCTGTATAAAGAATGAGAAAGAATAAATATATGTTCTATAAGAAAATGGCCTGCACACAACGTGTGCAACAAACCATCAACAGAAAAAGCAATTATAGTAGATTACATGTGGGAATATGGCTACCAATGAAATTTGTGATGTCTCCCCAAGCTTTTAAAAATACAACCACCTCTGAAAAGGAAGAAGTGCTGTATAAAAGGTTAATAACAACAGTCAAGAGTGGACTTTTTCCTTCCCAAAAGATTAGAGATGGAGAATTGTTAGTTAATTCTTGGTTTCTTGATCAGTGCTGTTTTTGGCTGACAGTGGTCTGGTAATCCTATTCCAGAATCTACTTATTAGACCCACTTTTGAAACTTATTATAAACAGATGATAGCATAATAAAATACATTAAACATCAAATAATATTCAGTTATATTTATGTATTTGTACTAAATTCTTGTCCCTCTAATTTTTTCTCAAATCCTGAATGAAGCATGCTTGATTTATAGATGCTACCAATAGCAGCATACTGGAAAAAGGAATGAAGAGAGAAAATCACTGAATCTACTAAATTCTTTGTTTATTTCACATAATTCCACTAAATTCTCATGAGACTGGAAGTGAAAGAGAAAAATACAACCATTTTTTCAATAGAGCTATCACTGAAATTGTTTCATTACTTCTCTCCTGTAAGATATGGAAATCTTGAGCATGTTACAAGTATATAACTCTGGTGTAGATAAAAATAGTAATCAAAAGAAAAGAGAACTAGAATAAGAAATATGTTAAAGCAAGGTGGTGATTTATTATGGTTAATACATTTTGTTTGCTTTTATGCAAAAATATAGGAAATGTGTTTAAACATTAAAGAACTATAACTATTATACTCATTAATAAATATTGTTTTCAAATAGATCATTGATTCATTTTATTTTTGTGGAACTTGATCCTTTTACAAATGGAATTCAGTTTGTAATCATGCATTGAGATTAGAAGGCTCCATTACAGCATCTTATTTTTAAGAGCACCTTCTGTAATTATAGCACTTGGACCCACTATGTGTTTCCATGTTTAAAATAAGGGGATGCTGTTTTAGGGCCAAAGCTACTGTGCTAGTCTAAGTCTGTATGTAATACATACAAGGTGGCTCATTTTAGCAAGCAGATTCCATTTCCAGATGGTTAGCTTGAGTAGACAGTCAGCTTAGAAGCCTCTCTTGTCAGGAAGCCAAGAGTTCCTGGGATAGTCCAATATTTGTGTTCCAGCGATAGCTGGATGAAGGCAGCTGACATGGCCACTGAAATTTCTTTGGTACAGAGGGTATAATTTTTATCCTTTGTTGAGAGACTGGGGCTTTGTTGTTACCATTTTATTTTTTACCTGAATAATCACACCAAGGATTAAAATGGCTGGTATTCATTTATATCCTTTGAGAGGCAGTGCTTTTCCTGCCTAGCTGCCTTTAGTCCGAGAAGCCATTATGCATGAAGTGATATAAGCCAAGTAGTAGTTTTCCTCAATTCATTCCTGAATAATTTCTCCTTCTATCCTCTATCATTCTTCAGTGACGACATGGCCTCATTATGGGAGCCACAACCAAAAAATGAATCAGCCAAAGGTGGAGTGAGATGGTTTCCCAAACGTTGCAGTAGAAGAGCAGTTGATTAAACCTAATGTAAGCATAAGTGGCTTGTCACAAAATTTGAAGAACGTGAATGATTTTCTCATATAACTAACCTGGAATTCTCACAATTAGAATTACTGTTTGATTAAAGTTATTGTCTCTGCAAAAACAATTTTTGCACTGATCATTAAACTAAGCACTGGAAGTTAGAAAAAAAGATGAATAACGAAATGGCCAACGGGTACTGTATGATGTTATAATGCTTCAGTAAAGATGCACAAAATACTGAAAAATGGAAAAGGTTAAGTCTGACTAGGCAAGAAAAGGGAGTTGGTAAAGGTGAGACTTGAGGAATGAGTACATTTAGCTGAGAGTAATGAGTACATTTAGAGAGGAATGAGTACATTTTGGTAGAGAGAGAAACAGGATGTTTCAGGAAAAAAGAATGAAAATCATCATCTGTGAAAATAGTGCCTAATCCACATTCTGTGGAAATTATCGAACAATATCATTAATCTCACACACAAATAAAATCTTCCTGAAGATAATTTAAAAAATGGTTGCAGCAGTACATTGACAGAGAATTTCCAGAACTGCAAGCTGGATTCAGAAGACGACGTGGAATGAGGGGTAGCATTGCTGATATCAGATGGATCTTGGCTCAACACAAAGAATACCAGAAAGATGTTTACTTATGTTTTATTGACTATGCAAAGCATTCAATTCTGAGGATCAATACAAATTATGGATAACACTGAGAAGAATGGGAATTCCAGAAAACTTGATTATGTTCATCAGGAACCTGTACATAGACCAGGAGACTGTCTGTCCTTGGAACAGAACGGGGATACTGCATGGTTTAAAATCAGGAAGGGGGTGCATCAGGGTTGGATCCTTTCACCATACTTATTCAATCTGTATGCTGAATAAGGAGCTCTTGTGGCATAGTACCTAAGGCATTTGACTGCTAACCAGAAGGGTGGTGGTTCAAACCCACCAGCCACTCCTTGGAAAGAAGACTGGGCAATCTATTCCATAGAGATATAGCCTGGGAGGAGTTGCTATGGATCAGGATAATCTGAGAAGCAGGAATTATATGAAGAGGAACCTGGCATGAGCATTGGAGGAAGACTCATTAACAACCTGTGATAACGCAGATGACACAACTTTGCTTGCTGAAAGTGAGAAAGACTTGAAGCACTTACTGACAAAGATTAAAGACTTCAGTCTGCATTGTGGATTACATCTCAACATAATGCACAAACATTCAATGCACTGCCGTGGAGTTGGATCCGACTCATAGCAACCCTTCCTTGGGTTTCCGAGGTGGTATCCCTAAAGAAAATGAAAATCAACACAATTGGACCAATAAACTGAACCACAATAAATGGAGAAGAAATTGAAGTTGTTAGAGATTTCATATTTGTTTCCACAATCAACACCCATGGAAGCAGCGGTCAAGATATCAGATGACATATTGCATTGGGGAAATCTGCCTCAAAAGACCTCTTTAAAGTGCTGAAGATCAAAGATGTCTCTTTGAAGACTAAGGTGTGCCTAACCCAAGCCATGGTATTTTCAGTTACCTCATATGTATGTGAGAGTTGGACAATGAAAAAGGAAGACCGAAGAAGAGTTGACACTTTTGAGTTGTGATGTTGGCGAAGAATACTGAAAGTACCATGGACTGCCAAAAGAATGAACAAATCTGTCCTGGAAGACATGCAGCCATAATGCTCTTGGAATCAAGAATGGCCAGACTTAGTTTCACCTATTTTGGTCATGTTGTCAGAAGGAACCATTCCCTGGAGAAGGATATCGTTCTTGGTAAAGTGGCAGGTCAAGGAAGAAGGGGAAGGCCCTCAATGAGATGGATTGATACAGTGTCTGCAATGATGGACTCAGGTATTGCAATGGTCGTGAGGCTGGCACAGGACCAGGCAGCATTTCATTCTGTTATATATATAGTCACTATGAGTAGGAGCTGAATTGACAGCACCTAACAACAACAGCGACGACAATCCTTAGTAAATATGCCTTCATCTGATACAAACCTACAAATACTTCTTAATAATACCACAGAATCATGAAGACTTGCCGTTATCAATGTTTTGGTAGAGATTAAAACAATGTTCAAGTAATTAACAAGTTACCTCACTGAAATACTTAAATATTCTGAGGAGTGTTTGAAAACTGTTTATAAATAGTGATTGATATAATTACTTGTATTTGTTGTTGAACATAATCATTTCTTACATGAAACATTGTTTTGATATAACACTTTAATAAAGAGACTGGTTATTAGATATATTTCTAAGACTAAAGAATAAAGCTTTGTCTTCATATTTATTTTATGAGACGAGAGTGAAAAGAAAAGCTAGCATTTTAAGGGTGTGCATGACTGCATATATGTTATGTTTACTGACGTCTAGTAGGCCCTGCTAGTGGCAACCTTAAACAATAGAAGAAAATGTTGCCAGGTCCTCTGCTATTCCCATGATTGGTTGCAAATAGGATCATTGGCTGATTTTTTCAAGTGGCTTTTTTTTACAAGTGGCTTTTCTTCTAGTCAGTCTTAATCTGGAAGGTCCATGGGAACTTGTTCAGCATCACAGCAACACACAAATCTCCACTGACAGCCAAATGGTGGCTGTACATGAAACGTATCGATTGAGAATCAAACCGGGTCTACCACATGGAAGGTAAGAATTCTTCCACTAATCTTACAATTTTCAGAGATTTCTAGTAGATTTTCAGCAAACAAAAAACATGATCAGATTTACAGCAACATGAAAAATGAGTTTGAGTGTGGTTGCCTTAGAAAGTGGTTCAGAGGTTGGTCCATGTAACAGCTGGTTGGGATGGAAGAATACCAATGAGAGTAGAAAAGACTTATGCATAACCAGTATTTAGGGAAAGGTACTTAAGTTTAAGCCAAACCCACTGCTATCAAGTCAATCTTGACTCATAGTGACCTTATAGAACAGAGTAGACCTGACCTGTAGGGTTCCCAAGGCTGTAAATCTTTAGATAAGCAGACTGTCCCATCTGACTCCCATGGAGCAGCTGGTAGAGGACAAATATCAGAAATGCATGCATTGGATCCATTACCTATCA
>NW_006922032.1:2068101-2069905 GCF_000298275.1 Orycteropus afer afer | reverse complement strand
TGCACAAATTGTGATGATTTTTTTCATTATATTGAGGTGTAATACATACTGCAGTCTTTAATCTTCATTAGTAAGTGTTTGAGTCATCCTCATTCTCAGCAAGCAAAGTTGTGTCATCTGTGTGTTGCAGGTTATTAATGAGTCTTTCTCCAATCCTGATGCCACGTTCTTCTTCATATAGTCCAGCTTCTTGGATTATTTGCTCAGCATACAAATTGAATAAGTATGGAGAAAGGATACAACCCTGACACACTCTCTTTTTGGTTTTAAACCATGCAGTATCCCCTTGTTCCGTTCAAATGACAACCTCCTTATATGTACAGGTTCCTCATGAGTACAATCAAGTGTTCTGGAATTTCCATTCTTCTCAATGTTATCCATAATTTGTTATTATCCACACAGTCAAATGCTTTTGCATAGTCAATAAAACACTAGTAAATATCTTTCTTGTATTTTCTGCTTTCAGCCAAAATTCATCTGACATCAGCAATGATATCCCTCATTTCATGTCCTCTTCTGAATCCAGCTTGCATTTCTGGAAGCTCTTTCAACTGTTTGAATTATCTTCAGTAAGACTTTACTTGCATGTGATATTAATGATATTGTTCAATAATTTCCACATTCTGTGGGATCACCTTTCTTTGGAATGGATACAAATATGGAGTTCTTCCAGTCCTTTGGCCAGGTAATTGTCTTCCAAATCTCTTGGCATAGCTGAATGTGTGCCTCAAGCGTGGCATCCATTTGTTGAAACATGTTAATGGGTATTCTGTCCATTCCTGGAGTCTTGTTTTTCACCAGTTCTTTCAGTGCAGCCTCAAGTTCTTCCTTCAATACCATTGGTTTTTGATCTTATGCCACCTCCTGAAATGGATGAACATTGACCAATTCTTTTTGGTACAGTGGCTATGTTTTCCTTCCATCTTCTTTTGATGTTTCCTGCATCATTCAATATTTTGCCCACAGAACCTTTCAATATTGGTACTTGAGGCTTTAATTTTTTCTTCAGGTCTTTCAGCTCTTTTGTTGTTGTTGCTGTTGTGTGCCATCGAGTCGGACCCGACTCATAGCGACCCCTCCTTGGGTTTCCGAGGCAGTATCACTACGGAAGTAGATTGCCCCATATTCCTTCCGAGGAGTGGCTGGTGGGTTTGAGCAGCCAGCCTTCTGGTTAGCAGTCAAGTACCTTAGGCACTACACTACCAGAGCTCCCCTTTCAGCTCTAGAAATGCCAAATATGTTCTTCCCTTTTCATTTTCTAACTCCGGGTCTTTCCACATTTCATTATAATAATTGTCTTTGTCTTCTCGAGCTGCTTTCTGAAATCTTCTGTTCAGCTCTTTTATCTTGTCATTTCTTCCATTTGCTTTAGAACTCTCCACTCAAAGCCAAGTTTCAGAGTCTCTTCTGACATCCATTTTGGTCTGTTCTTCCTCTCTTGTCATTTTAATGACCTCTTACTTTCCTCATGAATGATGTTCTTGACGTCATCCCATTATTCCTCTGGTTTTCAGTCATTGGTGTTCAATGTATCAAATCAGTTCTTTAAATGATCTCTAAATTTAAGAGGGTATTATCAAGGTCACATTTTGGCTCTCCTGGACTTGTTTTAATTGTCTTAAACTTCAACTTGAACTTGCATATGGGCATTGATGGTCTGTTCCACAATCAGCTCCTGGCCTTGTTTTAGCTGAAGATATTGAACTTCTCTGGGAGCTCTGGTAGCATAGTGCCTAAGGCACTTGACTGCTAACCAGAAGGCTGGCGGTTCAAACCCACCAGCCACTCCTCGGAAGGAAGGTTG
>NW_006922032.1:2064996-2067296 GCF_000298275.1 Orycteropus afer afer | reverse complement strand
ACCCAAGGAGGGGTCGCTATGAGTCGGGAACAACTTGAGGGCACATAACAACAACAACAACAACAGTGCCTAGGATATTGATCTTTATGCATTCCATTTAATTTATGACAACTTCCAGTTTTCCTAGATTCATTCTTCATACATTCCATATTCTGATTATTAATGAATGTTTTCAGCTGTTTATACTCATTTTGAGTCATACCATATCAGCCAACGGAGGTCCTGAAAGCTTTACTCTATCCATATCATTAACGCTGTCTCAACTCTGAGAAGTCAGCAGTTCCCTAGTCATAATCTGAGTGCCTTCCAACCTGATGGGCTTATCTTCTGGCACTGTATTGGACAATGTTTCAGGGGTATTCATAAAGTGCTCCAGGAATATATCAAACAACATTTCACTGCTATTCATAAAGTTTTCATTGGCCAATTCTTTGACAAGTGGATGGATTTTTCCTCCTTCCAAAATTGTCTTAGTCTGGAAGCTCTGCTTAAACCTGTCCAACACAGGGAACTCTGCTGGCATTTTGCAACACCAGTGGCATAGCCTCCAGCCTCACAGCAACGCACAAGTCACCACAGGATGACAAACTGACAGACAAGTATATCTCCCTTAGTTGTTCAAAGCTGTTACTGAAGCCCCAAGCCACATGCCCACCTATCAGGTGCCCAACCTTAAATAAGACCACCCCAGAAACCCCAAGTTGAAGGGAAACAGTGTGGTAAAAGGGTATCAAATATATTGTGCATGAAAAGAACCCCCAGAAGTGAAGAGCAACTACTCCTTGATTTATCAGTTACTTTGCTGTACCAAGAATTTCTCAGATAATAGAGGCTGATATTCCTATTATATGATTTTAATTATTAAATATAATAGCTCATGGTTCACTTTATTGTGTTTTAGAAAACTTTGAGAAAATGAAAATAATTCCTAACAAGGCCATGTCCCTCCACAAAATATCGTATACAGTATTAGGCTAGGGGTTTATAAAGACTACCAAAATTCTTAAATATTTTCTCATAAGTATTTAACAAATAATTGAAAATGTTATTTTCTATCATAATTATACAGATAAATTATTGATTGAAATATACATGAATACATAGGACTTAGAATTAATTTAACATGAGAGGTCAATCCTCAAGGTTATATATTTATTTCTCTTTGCTATGGCATTTGACTGATAATCAGAAGGCTGGTGGTTCAAACCCACCAGCTACTCCTCAGATGGAAGGTTGGGCAACCTACTTCCATAGTGATATCACCTTGGAAACCCAAGAGGGGTGACTATGAGTTGGATCCGACTCAACTGCAGAGTTTGGTTTGTTTTTTGAAACACTTGGGTGAAAATTTTTAGTACATCATATTAAGATATTTTCCAAATGATGATTTTATTCAAGTTTCCAGCAGACAATGAAAATATTTGAATGTGTTCATGGCTAATCAAATCAAAAGAGTGAAACTGAGAAGTAATGCACCAGTTTGCCTTGTTCAAGTAATCTCTAATGGAACTCAGAAACAAAGCCCCATCTTCTTTCTCATAACTGATTCACTCTTATTGGACTTTGTAGGCAGAAAGAAAAGATGGCCTTTGAATTCAGATAGAAATGACTGGGGCATTGCCGTGAAAGTTTCCACTCTTTAATGCAGTGGGCTTATTTAGGGCCACAACATCTCACCAAATGAAGTTTTGTTTTGGCTTAAAAAAGAGCATATCTTTATTGATATGATACTCAATTTCCATTTCAGCAATCACAATGCAATATAGCAGCAGAACTAACAGTATTTGGAGATAATGGGACCAAATGATTCTTTTCATTCACAAAGCGATGTTTTTCATTCAGGACCACATTAATTCTAGTCTTACTACAATAACCTCCTGTCTAATCTACCATATTTTTCTCACAAATACCATGCTACACATATAACACATGCCCATGTGTAACAGGTGGAAATAATAAAATTATTGAAAAGATTCTAACATAGAACATACACCAGAATGCATGCCCATACCTACATTATGCATGTCTCATGACATTTCTAGAACTGAAATGTGGACTCACTTACCCTCATTCAATAGTCTGAAAATGTTACTTTTGATCATCTTTGTATAACAAAGGTATAAGCCATGCTCAACAAGTCATGGATTTAGTTTAGTAGTACACTGGTTATTGGAAAATAAACAAGTGAAGCTGTGTATTTGCTGTAGGACTGTTTGCAGCTGGGCCTGAGAGCAGTAGAGTTCCTTGTAGGCAATCTGTGCCTACATATGTTGCACCGGAAATGGGTAGAGGGTCAGGTG
>NW_006922032.1:2062035-2064751 GCF_000298275.1 Orycteropus afer afer | reverse complement strand
GATGTGTGACCCCTCTGTGCCCATGGCTCTCACACTTGTCCTGTGGTATCTGCCTGGTATAGCCCAAGCATGGTGGCTAGCCAGTTGAACAAGGGGGCAGAAAGTACACTGCTGTGGCACTCCAGCCTTTAAGCCAGAATAGCCTCTCCAGCCCAGGTGCACAGACTCACATTCTGGGCTGAGGCAAGCCACCATGTTGAAGTTTGTTTCCAGCACAGAAAAAGTAATTTCTTCCTGCATTAGAGAAAGTGGTTTGCAGAGCAGGGAAGAAATCTTGTGAGGAGAAGGCCTACTTTAGAAACTCAAGGGTAGGCTTGTCCTGCTGCTGGAAACCAAACTTTTTCATCAACAGGCAACAAAATGGAAACTTAACATTAAATCCATTGGAGAGGGAAAAAAAATGAAATTGAAATAAGCAACATGTAAAATTATTTGTATAGCCTGCTTACATAAATAACATGCGGGATATGCAAAAACATATAATGTGTGTGTTATTTGCATAAAACATTTCCCTTTATTATCTTCTGTCTCAAATCTATCATTATTTAGTACCATTCTACACTTGCCACTATTCTTCTCAAAAAGCTTCAATGACTGTCAGTGCTCCATTTCAAAAGAAATACCTTAAAATTCTTTAAATCATTTATTTGTAACATTTTGGGTTCCTGGACCAAGAAATCTGTTGAATATACTTTAAATTATGGACCTTTCCCCAGTAAAATGGCAAGTTTAATTGCATTCACATCAAAATCCCATTAAAAAAAAAAAAGCTAATTCACAAACACCCTGAAAAACATAAGACTAAAAACCCCTGTCTTTCTTTCACTTATTCAACAAATACCGAAGAGGTTTTACCAAACACTATTCTAGATGCTGGGGTTAAGGTAGTGACCAACACAAATAAAAATTTCTAACCTCATTTGGCCATTATTCTAGTGCAGGGTGATAGACAATAAAGAAGATAAATAAGTTAAATATATAGTATGTGAGACAGTGATGAGTACTAAGCAGAAAACAGAAACCAGAGAGATAGTATATGAACTGTTGAAGCAGAGTTGAGAAATTAAATAGATCAATTAAGGAAGCCCTCACTAAGAAGGTGGCTTTTGAGCAAAGACCTGAAGGAAATGAGTGAGTAAACCATATAAATATTTGGGAAGAAACATTCGAGCACTAGAAACAGCAAGTGCAAAGACCCTGAGGTGAGGGTGCTTGGCAAGTCTGAAGAACAAGAAAACCATTAGAGCTCTAGTGAAAAGAATGAGCTTAGTAGTTACATATGAAATCAGAGAGTAGCATGTAACTGGATTATATAGGACCTTCTATGTCATGGTGTTGACTTTTTTTTTTTATTCTGAGTGAAATATCATCCTTCAAGAGGCATTCAGATCTCTCCACAGTCTGGTTTTAACTACTTTTCATCATAACTATGACTACTCCCCTCCAAAACCAAAACCAAACTCATTGCCATTGATTCGATTCTGACAGATAGCAACCCCCATTGGATTTCCAAGGCTGGGAGCTCTGATAGCATAGTGGCTAAGGAACTTGACTGCTAACCAGAAGGCTGGTGGTTCAAACCCACCAGCCACTCCTCGGAAGGAAGATGGGGCGATCTACTTCCCTAGTGATACTGCCTCGGAAACCCAAGGAGGGGTCACTATGAGTTGGGTCTGACTTAATGGCACATAACAACAACAAATCTTTATAGAAGCACATTGCTTCATCTTCTTTCCATGGAGTAGCTGGTGGTTTCAAACCCAGACCTTTTGGTTAGCAGCCCAATGCCTTAAGCACTACACGACCTGAACTCCTTGTGATTGCTCCCATACTGACATAAAATATATTGTAGTCAGGATAGACTTTATTGAGAATGTGCAATTTAAACAAAGTCCTGATATATATGAAGGAATTGCCTAAGAGATATCTGGTGGAAGAGGGCTAAACCCTTAGGTCTGAGCACACTTGGTATGATTACAAAATGGCAACAGTGGACAGTGAGACTTCCAGTGAGTGGGTAAGGGAGGAGGGCAATCAAGGAGAGGTCAAGGAGGTAATTGGGCAATAGATGACACCCTATGGGCTTCTGCCACAGGACCTTGCAGTTACATTCTCTCCCCTCTTCATTAGGTTGGTTAATTCTTACTCATCATTCAGCTCTCAGTTCAAACTCCCTTATGATGAAAAATCTTCCTGATGAGGTCAAGTAAGTCACACTATTATTACTGTGTACTATTATATGTTCTCATAGTGTTTCTTTTTATATAATTTATCAGAGCTATATTTATGTTTCCAGCATGATTCTTTTATGATATGTTGATTCCCACTAGTTTGTGAATTCCATTAAGGCTGGGATCAGGTCTGACAACTTTTTACTATATTGTACATAGGACTGCCATAAGTTGGAGCCAACTCAATAGTAAACCCGTTGCCATCAAGTCGGATCTGACTCATAGCAACCCCTTTTTGGGTTTCTGAGGCAGTATCACTACGGAAGTAGACTGCTCAAAAGCTTGCTACAATCTTGTAACATATACCACAATTTCCAAAGCTTTGTAGCCATGCAGTAAATTTTGCTGAACTAATCAGTGAATAAAATACACATTATGTACCTTATTATGAAATGATATATACCCCCCCAAAAAAACACACTCACTGAGGTCAGGTCCATTCAACTTATAGCTACCTCTCCTTGGGTTTCCAAGGCAGTATCTCT
>NW_006922032.1:2056853-2061675 GCF_000298275.1 Orycteropus afer afer | reverse complement strand
ACTAGAGCTCTAGTTCCATATGCCAGATAACTTAATAAACACATAATTTGATAATTCTGTGCAAAATAATTAATACTTGCCTATAATTAATAATTGCTTTCTTATTGCCAGTTGTTCTCATGCATCTACAAAGATATTATCTATAAATACAATTTTAAAAATTCTTGAAAGATTCATTTATCCTCCACTCGTGGTTTACAGTGACCACTGGTCTTCATTTGCCATACCCATGCTCCAGGGGTCTCCTGTTCATCAGGCCATAGCATGTCACAGCAGAAGAAATCTTTTAAAGAACCTAGAATTTTACCCCACCACTCATCTGTCAGTTTGTTGTACTGTGGTGGCTTGCATGTTGCTATGATCCTGGAAGTTATCACCAGTATTTAAATAGCAGAAGAGTCGTCTATGGTGGACAGGTTTCAGCAAAACTTCCAAGCCCAGACAAAGTAAAAAAAGGCTTGGCGATCTACTTCCAAAACCTAGCCAATGAAACCCTATGGATCACATCAGAATACTGTCCAGTATGGTACTAGAAGATGAGTCCCATGGTTGAAAGTTATTACACAAGGCACTACACATGGCCACAACAATGGACAATATTCAAAAGATCATGAGGATGGCACAGGTCTAGACAACTTTTTGTTATGTTGTACATAGGACCATGAGTTGGAGCCAACTTAACAGCAACTAACAACAAGAAAAAAACAGAGATTTACCAATGTGGAATGCAGGATCAGGGAAGTTGAATGATTTTCCCAAGATTCCCCAGCCAGCCAACTTTCTGTATCCATCACCACTGGCCTCCCTTGGAACCTAGGTGAAAATTTTTTGGGAAAATAGGTTCACAGGTCCTTAATACATTATAAGCAACATGTGAGAATAAAAACTAGTTCAAATGCATCTGTAATAATTTTATGCATTTTAATACTCTCAGTATGAGGTAGTTCAAATATGGGATTTTATTGTTGTGGTGTTGTAAATTACTTAGTGTGGCTTTTCTACCCATAAGTAAGTCTTTGTAAACTCAGTGGTGGAATGAGCAACTGAGGAGCTCCTGATTGTAAATGTTATCCATGTGGAGTATTTCTGTTGGGCGTGGCACAATACAATGTTCTGGGAGGTTCCCACTCCCTCTCAAGTGCTTAGAGTTCTGATGCTGTGATTGTCTAGTTTGACCACCCTGCCGGGCTCAAAAGGAGGCCTCCTAGAGGCAGAACTCTCTCTCTGACTGCTGGTTGAGGAAGACGTGCTGCCGAAAGAGACACGTGCTGCTGGGAAAGAGACGCAAGAGACATACATTGCTGAGTGAGACACCGAGGGACCAGCACTGCTGGGAAAGAGACTGTGAGAGACTGTTGGCTGAGGGACGGTGGGCTGGGAGAGAGGCTGAGCATTTTTCCTGAACTTGAATTGTAGCCTGTGTTGCTTCCCTAATAAACCCCATAATCTGTGAGCTCTGTGTGGCCACTGCAGCGAATTATCGAACCCAGGAGAGAGGTTGTGGGTGCTTTGGGAGGAATGGTTGGAGAAAGGGCTGGAGGGAGGCAGCATGTCTGTCCTGGCAGGAATAGGCCTTGGGTTACTGCTGGTTATCCTGTCTTCCTCTTGTGGGATTAGAGGAGGTCAGAACATGTGGCCTCCTTGCCATTTTTGCAATTGTCTTTGTAAATTCAGCAATAATCCCCCACATGGTATTTCCTAGCAATACCTTTTGTTTGCAATAATTTAGGTCTGATATTTTATATTTGTCTTAGAGTTAGAAATATTTTTATAACTGCCTTTCATATTTGTTCAAAATGAGTTGCAGATTATTCTCTCACAGTTATTTTTCTTATTGAAATTTATAATTTTATCTGGAAATTATAGATATGTGAATTCTTTAAAGTATTGAAAGGAAATTTTATTCTTTTTGAGCTGAATTTTATGTGCAAATTATTATGAATTAGCTTAGATTTGTATCGGTATTAAATGTGACTAAAAAAAAAAAGCTCCGTCGATTGCAACTCAAAGCAACCCTATAGGACAGAGTAGAACTGCTCCATAGGGTTTCCAAGGCTGCAAATCTTTAGGAAAGAGACTGCTCTACCTTTATCCTGCAGAGCAGCTAGTGAGTACAAACCATCGACTTTTCAGATAGCAGCTGAGACCTTTAACTGTTATTGTTGTTATGTGCCTTCGAGTCAGACCTGACTCATAGCAACCCCTCCTTGGGTTTCCCAGGCAGTATCACTACGAAAGTAGATTGCCCCATCTTCCTTCCGAGGAGTGGCTGGTGGGTTTGAACTGCCAGCCTTCTGGTTAGTGGTCAAGTGCTTTAGGCCCTATGCTACCAGAGCTCCTAGAGTACCAAATTATCATCTGCTTTAGGAAATAAAAGTAATATAAAAAGTTTCTTCTATTTCGTATATAACTACCGATTAAACATCTCAATACAGCCTATTTTGCTCACTTACAATTAGAATCAAAGATTTTACCCATTACACTAATTATTAACCCATTAATACTAGTTGCCAATTGAAAGGAAATAATCACTTTTTCTCAGATCTCTGAGATGTGTAATGTCTTTAGGCTGGACTCCCTGGTAACTACAACAGAACAATATCTGATTTTTTATTTCATAAATGCATTGTTTCTCATTATCAATCCTTAGAATACCCCCTGATCAGTATATAAACTGATTTCCAGATCATTCTTCAGGCTTACTTATGATTAAAATTAATTGTTGCAATTGAGTTCTTATCTTACTGGAAATGCAATTCCTGCTGCTTAAAATATACTTATACATATTTTACTCTTATTGTCTTTCTCTCTAAGAATATCAATGAGAGTCAAAGGATTTCTAATCTACCTCATTTTTCTTTAATAATGACATTAAAATGTACACTTATATGGAAGATTAATTTCATTAGTCAATGGAAATATGTTGCTTCTATACTTCTTACAGATTAATATTTCTTTAGAGCAACAATTCATATTCGTTTAACTCAAAACTACTATGAGATCCTAGGTTGTATATTGATCTTTAGAGAAAATATTTTATCCAGGTATATGCTTGGTTTACATCCACTCTTTGCCATTTAAAGAAAATTTTGATTTTGGCCAAATCTCAATGTCCCAAGTAGAAAGAAATGGGATGTGTAAAAGGGGGAGGGGAACATTTGGAACCATACAGGAGATGAATGAATGACATGATTCTCATTTAGCAGACAGAAGCTGAAAGGACAGCTAGGGGTTTTTTCAGCCTTCACAACATCTTTTCCCCTTTTCCTGGTAAGTGCAGCAAAAATTCATTTTAGGAAATTGGTGCACCCTTAATGTATATGGTCTTGGTAAGACTTTATATCAAGCCAAGGTATGGGCACCTAAACAAATAGGTGAATGAGATGCTTTCTCTTGGCCTTTGAATATGGAGAGGAGAACCTCAAGAATGAAGAAGAAAAAATTCGAGCTGATTCAACCCATTGCCTGATTTCTCCCTGAGGAAACTGTCAATTATTTTCTGCTATTTTAATTTTTTATTCCCAGACTAATTTTTCAATGTTCCTTTGCTTTTGTGTGTGTGGGAGCTCTGGTGGTGTAGTGCCTAAGGCATTTGAATGCTGACCAGCAGGCTGGTGGTTCAAACCCACCAGCCACTCCTCGGAAGGAGGATTTGGGCAATCTACTTCTGAAGTGATACCACCTCGGAAATCCAAGGAGTGGTCACTATTAGTAGGATCCGACTCAATAGCAGTGAGTTTAGTTTTGGTTTTACTTTTGTGAGTTGTCTAAGATTCTTTAAAAAATTCAATTTTTGGTTACTTTTGCCAGAGACCCTGCTTGTTTCCAAAGATTCCTAAATGACACTGTGAGACAGAATAGAAACCTAACTTGTTTCTCTATACCACTCAAGGGGAAGTGAACATTTTAATAAAAGGGTCACATCTTCAATGATCAATATTTCTTTTAATACGTATAACCCTGGGGTCCAAGAGTTTAGGAGGAAATGGGAACTATTGGGAATCATTTCTGTTAGAGCTGTTGGAAGCTACTTCTAAGAAGACTGTTACTGGTATAACAGAAGGTCCTGGAAATCACCACTTCAGATGGGATCTGCATTAAAGTGACAGAAAATGTATATTCAAGAAATACTGTCACTCATTGGCATCCCTCAAATTTCTACCATTCTAGTCATCTACACCTTTGGAGAAGTTATTATTTGATATAGTAGGTTTCTAATGTATGTTTAAAGTTAAAAAAAAAAAAAAAAAACATAAATGTTATAGAAATTTCAAGATAATTCCAGGAGAGAGAGTGACAATGTGTGTTGGAGACCAGAAACTGTAGAGGATAGGAGTAGAAATATGTACTTTATTTTTATGATGGAGATCTTTACAATTCATCTTTCAAATGCTCAAAAGAGGATATGGTCTGGAAAAGAAATGGGGCAGGGGGGAGACAAGACAATTAAGAAGGGACTTATTAGAATTTTCAATTTGGTAAATTGTCACTTGTGTAGTTGCATATAATCTATTACAAACACTTTAAAATTTACCAGATAGAGGTATGATCTAGTTATCAAATCAAAGGCAGATTCCTAAAGGACTGATTTCAAATATGCAAATGGATCTCAGAAAATTCCATTTGGGTACTGGATTACAGGGAAATGTCAGAGTGACTAATAAGGGGGGGGAAAAGTCTGGATTATGTTGGTATAATAATATAAAGTAAAAGAAAATAAGTTTAATGTTGTTATTGACTAGGTCCCTAGCTCAGAGTTTTTGTACAAATCATAAAGAAAAGCAGAAGAGAAAGATACCTAAACCCAGGCAATTTTTTTTTT
>NW_006922032.1:2050705-2055393 GCF_000298275.1 Orycteropus afer afer | reverse complement strand
AATCTTTTCTCCATTTATCATGATGCTGCTTATTGGTCCCATTGTGAGGATTTTTGTTTTCTTTATATTGAGGTGTAATCCATACTACAGACTGTAGTCTTTAATCTTCATCAGTAAGTGTTTCAAGTCATCCTCACTTTCAGCCAGCAAAGTCATATCATCTGCATAACACAGGTTATTAATGAGTCTTCCTCCAATCCTGATGCCACGTTCTTCTTCATATAGTCCAGCTTCTCAGATTATTTGTTCAGCATACAGATTGAATAAGTATGATGAAAGGATACAACCCTGATGCACTCCATTTTGATTTTAAACTATACAGTGTCCCCTTGTTCTGTTCAAATGACAGCCTGCTGGTCTATGTACAGGTTCCTGATGAACACAATCAAGTGTTCTGGAATTCCCATTCTTCTCAATGTTATCCATAATATGTTACGATCCATACAATCAAATGCTTTTACATAGTCAATAAAACACAAGTAAACATCTTTCTTGTGTTCTTTGCTTTGAGCTAAGATCCATCTGACATCAGCATTGGTATCCCTTGCTTCATGTCCCCTTCTGAATCCAGCTTGCACCTCTGGAAGTTCTCTGTCAATATACTGCTGCAACCATTTTTTAATTATCTTCAGTAAGATTTTACTTGTGTGTGATATTAGTGGTATTGTTTGATAATTTCCACATTTTGTAGGATCACTTTTCTTTGGAATGGGTACAAATATGGATCTTTTCCAGTCAGTTGGCCAAGCAGTTGTCTTCCAAATTTCTTGTCATAGCTGAGTTAGAGACTCTAGTGCAGCATCAGTTTGTTGAAACATCTCAATGGGTATCCCATCAATTCCTGGAGCCTTGTTTTTCCCCACTTCCCTCAGTGCATCTTCGGATTCTTCCTTCAATACCACTGGTTCTTGATCATATGCCACCTCCTGAAATGTATGAACATCAACCAGTTATTTCTGGTATAGTGACTCTGTGTATTCCTTCCATCTTCTCTTGATGTTTCCTGCATCGTTCAATATATTGCCCATAGAATCTTTCCATATTGCAACTCAAGGCTCAAATTTTTTCTTCACCTCTTTCTTGAGCTTGAGAAATGCTGAGCATGTTCTTCCCTTTTGGTTTTCTAACTCTAAGTTTTTGCACATTTCATTATAATAAGTATCCTTGTCTTCTCCAGCTGTTCTTTAAAATCTTCTGTTCAGCTCTTTTATCTTGTCATTTCTTCCATTTGCTTTGTCTACTCCCAACTCAAGGGCAAGTATCAGAGTGTGTTCTGACAGGCATTTTTGTCTTTTCTTCATTTCTTGTCTTTTTAATGACCTCTTGCTTTCTTCATGGATGATGTTCTTGATGTCATCTCACAATTCCTCTGGTTTTCAGTCATTGGTGTTCAGTGCATCAAATCTATTCTTTAAATGGTCTCTAAATTCAGGAAGAATTTAATCAAGATCATATTTTGGCTCTTGGGAGCTTTTTAAAATTGTGTTCAGCTTCAACTTGAACTTGCAAATGAGCAGTTGATGGTCTGTTCCACAGTCAGCTCCTGCCTGGTTTTGGCTGAAGGTATTTAGCTTCTTCATCCCCTCTTGCCACTGATGTAGTCAGTCTGATTCCTGTGTGTTCCATCTGGCAAAGTCCACATGTATAGCCACCATTTGTGTTGTTGAAAAAAGCATTTGCAATGAATAAGTCATTGGTCTTACAAAATTCTGTCATGTGATTGCCAGCATTATTTCTATCTTCAAGGCCAAATTTTCCAACTATTGGTGATTCTTCTTTGTTTCCAACTTTTGCATTCCAGTCACCAGTGATAATCAGCACATCTTGATTGCATGTTTGGTCAATTTCAGACTGCAGAAGTTGGTAAAAATCTTCAAGTTCCTCATCTTTGGCTTTGGTGGTTGGGGCATAAATTTGAATAGTAGTAGTAGTAACTCGTTTCCTTGTAGGTGTATGGATCTTATTCTATCACTGACAGGATTGCACTTCAGAATAGATCTTGAAACATTCTTTGTGACGATGGTTGCCATACCATTCCTCTTCAATTTGTCATTCCCAGCATAGTAGATCATATGGTTATCTGATACAAAATGGACCAAGCCAGTCCATTTCAGCTCACTAATGTCTAGGATATCAATCTTTATGTGTTCTATTTCATTTTTGACAACTTTCAATTTTCCTAGATTCATATTTCATGTATTCCATTTTCCAATTGTCAATGGATGTTTGAAAATCACTAACAATGAGTATTATGATAAGTTACCAATCTGTACCACCGAATTTCCATAGGGAACAAAATAGCCTGCATAATGAAAGAATTAGGCAAAAAATAAAATTAAATAAAACCCCAAATCCTTAATCTTAATAAGGGCATAGAACTGCCAATCATATACCTCATGTGTTTGGCCACTTGTGGATTTCCTTCCTGGATATTTGAAGTGAGATTAAAAAGCAAAGTCATGGTGCTTTCACAAACCAAACTGGTAAAGGCCCTAAAATACTGGCTTCTAGAAAAAATTTAAACTGTAAAAAACCTCGAAGTGTATCACAGACCAAGCCTCCTCAACTATATTCTAGGAATTTCTTCCCCATGCATATTATTGAGTGGAAGAATCACAACTGTGCTTTTTTTTTTTCTTAATTCTTTACTTCCTGTCCCACATAGTAGTCATTACTTCCTTTTACTTCAGTATTATTTACATTTTACCATAGTTTTAAGGTTCATTGCAAATGCATGCATCACCTGCAAGTATGATAATCTATCTCACCATGCCTTTGTTAGGTACCCTCTATATAGTGATAGGCTTTCTACACTGTTTCAAATTTGATTTGTACTCTTTCCAATATCTTCACAAAGAGTAGATATAATCGTGGATCCAATAGTGGATTCCCAAGTAATTTTCTTTTTTTATGATTTTTCCATCTACTAATAAGTTGTTACCCCTTCAATTCCCATTTCCTTTATTTGGTATATAGTTTGACCTTATTTTGTTATATTTATCGATAGAATCCTTTTTCTGATCCTGCTGTGTCATAATCCTTGCTGTGTTTCATCATGTCAAGACAATTTTTCATCTTGCAACACTGCCCTTCCTTCTGGCAAATTGTGCTTTAAGAGTTTTAACTAAACACAAATGACATGCTCCTTTGTTTTGGAGATTTTATTCATTGTATGTGTATTTTCCATATATGTTAAAATCATCCCACATCTCTTCAACATTTCTTTTTGACAGATTGATATGTCAACTTTTCCCTGATAAAACAGAAACTGAAACTTGAATAGTTTGGATGTCTAATAAAGGTTCTGGGCCAGTAATAAATAAATCCACTAATGAATATCAGTGTTAATGTCTGCTACACTCTGATTCATTGACTATTACTATGGATATATGGTAAATTCAATATTATTTCTGTAAAATACACTCCATCATTTCTCAGTACAAAATTTCATCTAATGTTCAAAAATTAACTACAGGTATAATTAGACAATAAATATCCAAAGCTACAAGAAAATATATAAATAAAGTAAAAATGGAGGGGGTTAAAATTAAAGTATAATGAGACATTGGTTGTTAAATAATTCATGTTGATTATTAAGATGACTGTTGGGATAAAGCATTTGGCTGCTAACCAGAAGGTCAGTGGTTCAGACCCACCAGCAGCTCAGTGGAAGGAAGATGGGGCGATCTTCTTCCGTAAAGTTTTACAGCCTCGGAAACTCAATGAGGGTCGTAATGAGTCAGAATTGACTTGATGGCAGTACTTTTGTTTTTGTTTTCTCATTTGGTTAGTTGATAGTCATTAGATGTTTGTGGATTTTCTCCCCTTATAAGAGGGTAGAGAGAATGCAAAATATTAAGTTTCCTGTTCTTCAATCCTGTCATTCCAGCAACAGTGGAGAAGAGCTTGATACTTTATTAAGGTCTATATAAATAATTTAGGGAGCTCTGGTAGCATAGTGTCTAAGGCACTTGACTGCTAATCAGAAGGCTGGCGGTTCAAACCCACCAGCCACTCCTCAGAAGTAAGATGGGGCAATCTACTTTAGTGATACTGCCTTGGAAACCCAAGGAGGGGTCGCTGTGAGTCAAGTCCGACTCGATGGCACATAACAACAACATACAAATAATTTAGACTTGGGTTCCACTGCTTCTCAGCCATTTGCTAAGTTTAAACACAACATTAACGTTCAAATTCCCTATATCCCATGACTTCACCGCATTTTGTTCCTTTCCATTATCTCCCCCTTACTTCTAATTCTTTATAATCCTCAGTTTCTTTTCAACAGTTTTGATTAGTTTTGTGACATTCTTGGAATCTGTACTGTAATATAATTTCAAATTCAAAATGATGTATCATTATGGGTTTCCCTCATACATTCAGGAAGCCCACTTTCATTATGTGTGCTAGTTAATGCCACATAGTTCATATAAATTTAATTTCAGGGATGATCAGCTATTGTGATTCATTTATTTTACAGATTTAGAAAGTGAATATCCAATTAATTAAATAAATACTTAAAGTTTCTAACTAATTGGAATCAATCTACACACACACACACACACAGAGACACACATATATATGGGAGCTCTAGTAGCGTAGTGGCTAAGGCACTTGACTGCTAACAGAAGGCTGGCTGTTCAAACCCACCGGCCACTCCTCGGAAGGAAGATGGGTCAATCTACTTC
>NW_006922032.1:2048441-2050305 GCF_000298275.1 Orycteropus afer afer | reverse complement strand
TTTTTTTTCAATAATTTTTATACTCTATTCTCAATTTTCATCTTCCATGCAGGAGACCAGGTTTGATTCCTAGCCAATACACATTATGTGCATCCAACATCCATCTTTTAGTACAGGATTGCATGCTGCTATGATGCTAAACAGGTCTGAGCAGAGCTTCTATTCTTAGGCAGAGTGGGGGAAAGGCTTGGCAATCTACTTTCAAAAATCAGCTAATGAAAATTCTATAGATAAAATGGCCAGACCCACAACTGATCAAGTGGGTGACATAGGACCAAACAGCATGTCATTCTGTTGTGCATCAGATCACCATGAGTTGGGGGCCATTTTGAAGGAGCTAACAATTCTTCTATTAATGAGATATGATCAATTCATTTTATACTATGATCCCAGGCATTTTTCTGCCATATTTACATGATATTTTTGTTTGCCTTTCCTCTCTAGTACACAGCTGCAAAGAAGCCCTGGTCAGATAGTGATTAAGGGCTCCACTGTAATCCAACACTTTGGTGGTTCAAACCTACAGGAGAAAGATATGGTAGGCTACTTCCATGAAGAATACAGGTTTGGAAACCCTATCGGGCAGTTCTACTTTGTCCTTCCTTTTTTGTCAGACTTGCATCATTTCACCATACTTACTCAATCTGTATGCTGAGTAAAGAATCTGAAAAGCTGGACTATATGAAGAAGAACATGTAATCAGGATTGGAGGAGGACTCATTACCAACCAACAGATGACAAAACCTTACTTGCTGAAAGGGAAGAAGCTTTGAAGTACTCACAGGTGAAGATCAAAGTCCTTCAGTGTGGATTACACCTGTTGGCGTAGTGCCTAAAGCACTTGATTGCTAATCAGAACTTTGGTGGTTCAAACTCACCAGCCACTCCTCCGAAGGAAGATTGGGCAATCTACTTCCGTAATGATACCACCTCAGAAACCCAAGGAGGGGTCTCTATGAGTCGGAGAAGATTTGATGGCACATAACAACAACAACAACCACAACATAAAGAAAACAAAAATCCTCTCACTTGGACCAATAAACAACATCATGATAAATGGAGAAAAGATTAAAGTTGTCAGAGATTTCATTTTACTTGGATCCACAATCAACGTTCATAGAAGCAGCAGTCAAGACATCAGACAACATATTGCATTGGGCAAATCTGCTGCAAAAGGCCTCTTTAAAATGTTAAAGAGCAAAGGTGTTGATTTTAGGAATAAGGTAATCCTGATCCAAGCAATGATCTTTTCAATAACCTTAGACTTGTGAAAGCTACACAATGAATAAGAAAGACCACAAAAGAACTGATGCATTTGAATTGTGGTGTTGGAGAAGAACACTGAAAACAAGATGGGCTGCCAGAAGAACAGCCGGAATACTCCTTAGAAGTGAGAATAGCTGGACTTGGACTCACTACTTTGGTCATGTTGTCAGACGGGACCATTACCTGAAGAAAGATATCATGCTTGGTCAGTGAAAAAGGGGAAGACCCTCGACCAGATGGATTGACACAGTGGCTGTGACAATTCGCTCAAGCACAGAAAGGATCATGAGGATGGTTCAGGACTGGGCATTGTTTCGTTCTGTCACTGTGAATTGGAGCCATTTCAATGGCACCTGACAACAACAACTTTGTCATTTAGGGTTGCTATGAGTTGAAATCTCTTCAACGGCAATGGGTTTTTGGTCTTTTGCTACAGTTCCACACTTATCTTTATTGAATTTTATTCTGTCTCTGATTACTTCTTTAATTTACTATGGTTACTTCCAATCCTAGGAGCTCTGGTAGTGTAGTGCCTAAGGCACTTGACTGCTAACCAGAAGGCTGGCGGTTCAAACCCACCAGCCACTCCTCGGAAGGA
>NW_006922032.1:2046940-2048011 GCF_000298275.1 Orycteropus afer afer | reverse complement strand
TCATGTTCTTCTAAGTCAACACTAAAGCATTGATCACATCCTCATTACTCATTTATATTCTTGACAAGTGTTTTTAGTTTGAGGAACAGTCGTCAATTTTTCACAAAACTTCTGTGTTGATGGACCTGTCTTCTTAAAAATCTTCTTTGCTTAAGCAAATTTTTTGTGTGAATATTATCCAAGAGTCTATAGAGATTGAAATGGTAGGTCAGTTCAATTCAGTCCAAAAGTTCAATGCTATATGAACTCTAGGAATGCCAAATGTATCTACTTATTAAGATTGAGAAGTAAAACAACTATAATTATTGTCAGAGACCTACAGAGCTTGAATTAACAACATAATCTGGTTTTATGTTGTCTCCTAGAACTTCAATAGGAGCTCTGGTAGTGTAGTGCCTAAAGCACTTGACTGCTAACCAGAAGGCTGGCAGTTCAAACCCACCAGCCATTCCTCAGAAGAAAGGTTGGGCAATCTACTTCCGTAGTGATACCGCTTTGGAAATCCAAGGAGGTGTCACTATGAGTCGGATCTAACTCGAAGGCAACACATTAATGTAAAATTTAGAAGAATAAAAAAATAACATTGTTATTTTCCGATAGTCATACTACAAACAATACCACAAAGCTCTCTAGTCCTTTTAAGATCATTTAATTAATTCTGATCTGTTTTGCTCCTTCTGTAAAATGTCTTTGAATATAGCGTTCTATTCAACTTCCAAGATTTTGTTTCCATTTTAGAAAAAGAATTTGATTTTTATTTTGCCAGCAGAGGGCACATACACATATCTTTCTTTGTTTCTTCTAATCTACAAAGAAGGTATTTTAAAAAAAAAAAAAAAGTCATAGTTGAGGTTCTACAAGATCTCACCTTATTTGAACTTAATCTAATTGAAAACTGAAAAAAAAAAAGCACATTAATATTTTCTGTCTAGTGACTGAAGGAAAACTGCAAGACTCAGAGTACTGTCATTGAGCCAGAACATTAGTTTAACATATCTATTTTTGGTCTGCAGAATTTGTCTGGAAATTTTATTTCTCATTTTATCTGATCTGGTCTTTCTGCTTTTGGTA
>NW_006922032.1:2045619-2046335 GCF_000298275.1 Orycteropus afer afer | reverse complement strand
GCACTTGACTGCTAACCAGAAGGCTGGCGGTTCAAACCCACCAGACACTCCTCAGAAGGAAGGTTGGGCAATCCTACTTCCATAGTGATACTGCCTCGGAAACCCAAGAAGGGGTCGCTATGAGTCGGGGGCCGACTCAACAGCACATGACAGCAACAATAACAAACTACTTCCCAGGAACTGATAGAACAGTGACATTTTTCACACTGTCACCTAAATGTGCACCGAAGAACATCTCTAATTATGGAACACTACTCGTATGCATCATATAATTATGTAATTGTTGATAGGTTGTGCCAGAACATCAAAAGGTCATGCTGTTAAATGGAAAAGTAATGTTGAAAAGCAGAAATCACAGGCTCATGTGCTGATTGATGTTTATCTCTGGCAGCATAGGTTTTAAGTATTTGTTTTATACCAATATTCAACTTGACTTTCACCAAATCCAACCAAAATAACTCACAAATAGAAGTTCAAATGCTACATCAACTATTAAGAAAATGCTAATGCATTAGATCCTGATGATTGATAATCCTTATGTTGTTTGTTGTTGTTGAGTCCATTCTGACTCATGGCACCCCTATGTGTGCAGAGAAGAACTGCTGCACAGGATTTTCTAGGCTGTGACCTTTGGACATAGATTGGCAGCCCTGTCCTCCAAGGTGACTCTGTTGTTGTTGTTATGTGCCATCAAGTCAGACCTGACTCATAGCGAC
>NW_006922032.1:2040320-2042038 GCF_000298275.1 Orycteropus afer afer | reverse complement strand
AAAAAAAAAAAAAAAAAAGTTATTTGAACTTCAAATTGAGAAAATAGTAATAAATAAGTAAAAAGTTTACTTCATACTTCAGATTCTGTTGTTTTTAAAATATTTTAACAAACAAAAGTTAAACATGCTTATAGTAGGAAAAACAAGATACAGTTCAAAAGAAACAAAAGCACTCATAGAAAATGAAACTATTCCATTTCATAAGAAGTTATTTTTTCCTCCCCCCAAATAAAGTCTGTGCTGATTGAGAACCACAATTTCATTCCATTCAAGTTTATTGTGAGCTCTGGTGGCACAGAGGTTAAAACATCTGGCTGCTAACCAAAAGGTTGATGCTTGAAACCCACCAGCTGCCTCAGGGGAGAAAGATGAGGCAGTCTGAGACTACTTCCATAAGGATTTACAGCCTTGGAAATCCTATGGGGCAGTCCAAGTCTGTCTTGTTGAGACAGGGACACCCGTGAGGAGGGGAAGCTGTCCTGCTACATTTTTTGTGATGATTACATTGTGTGTGTGTGTGTGTGTGTGTAAATTACTGAAATTACTCCTACTGATAGGAACTGTAAAATTGCGATATATGCTTAAGTTGGAAATTAGGTTGTTTAAAAGCCTTTGCTGATAACATTTGCGAAATACAAGAAACTGTGACTAATGAAACTGCTATTAGGAAAGTATGAAATCCCCAGACTATTTGTTACAGATTCTCATGTATGGAGTCAGCACACGATACCCCGTGATAACGACCATCTGCAGAGACAGCAGAGGCCTCAACCAATCCGGAAGATAGGAGCACAATGAAACAAGAATCCAAATAAGGAAAATATGAAACCTGTGGACCTGATTTGCCAACTGTACAGCCTCCTCAGTTTGTCCCCTATAATTGCTGTAAGCAAACTGGAAAACATTGGCAGTCCAGCTAGCATGTCAACGCCTAGTGGCTGTCCCACCCTACAGCCTCGCGCGGTGTTTCATTAAACGGTTGCTGTCTATAAACTACCTCTGTCTCTGCGAGTAATTCTTTCTTGCCAGAAGACAAGAGGGGTCTTGTGGGTTCCCCTCCTGTAACACTATAGGGTCACTTTGAGTTGGAAGGGAGCTCTGGTGGTGTAGTGCCTAAGGCATTTGACTGCTAACCAGAGGCTAGCAGTTCAAACCCATCAGCCACTCGGCAGAAGGAAGATTGGGCAATCTACTTCCATAGTGATACTGCCTGGGAAACCCAAGGAGGGGTCACTATGAGTCAGAACGGACTCTATGGCATTGAGTTTGAGTATGAGTTGGAATTACCTCAATGACAATGTGTTTGATTGTTGGTTGAAATGTCAAAGAATGAAAGGCCACTGGAATTATTATTCATGACGACTAGCATTTTGTCAGGTCTAAAAATTGTAAGGAATTAGTTTTTTCAGTTTTTAAATTTGCATATTTATGTGGTGTAGTGCCTAAGATATTTGACTACTAACCAGAAGGCTGGTGGTTCAAATCCACCAGACACTCCTCTGAAGGCAGACTGGGCAATCTATTTCCATAGAGATACCACCTGTGAAACCCAAGGAGGGGTTGCTATGAGTCCCAGTGGCCTCCACAGCAGTGAGTTCTTTTGGTTTTGTTAATCTATGAGCATATGATTAATAGTAGTAATTTATTATAAAACACAGTTCCCTGCAGCCCATAATATTTTAATGTTCTTTTCCTTCTCTCTCTTTTTTTTTTTTTTT
>NW_006922032.1:2037721-2040140 GCF_000298275.1 Orycteropus afer afer | reverse complement strand
ACACACACACACACACACACATATATGCAAGAGAGAGTGAGAAAGAGAAATTGTGATAACGTGGAATAATCATGAAGGTTGAGTACCTCACAAAGAAACAAGATTGCATACACAATGGGTACATATGTCTTGCATTGTTTCCTTTGTAGCTGAGACACATCAGGCTGAAAACAAAGCTGCTCTGGTACCATGCTTGCTTTCTCTCTTGCCACCCCCCTCCATCTTTTTTTTTTCTTTCAATTTCTGTTCTTGTTAAACTGCATTATAACATAATTTGTGGAATCTACAACTCATATGTTAGCTATAATCTATATTACTTTAACACATGATGAGTTATCAGTAAAAATTAATAATTCAATGGCATGCATTGAGCACAAAGACCTAAAGGAGGAGATGTAGGATTGGGACTCAGTGCTCCTAATTTTAAAAAATTTATGTCATGAAACAGGAAAAGCCAATTCTCCTTTTTAAGTCTTAATTTCCTTCCTTTCCTAAAACAAAAGAATGAAACAAAACGGTAACAACAATAACAACTTGGTTTGTATTTCTACACTCTAGTTTACATTAGATATATATTTTTAAAAATTTATTCTAACCTGGTTATTTCAAATAAAACCTAGATATTTTCAAATGTTCAGTAGCTAAAGTTCTCCTTTACTAATAAGGAAGTTGAAAGAAATGTGTGGTTCCTTAAGGTGTAATTTTACTGGGGTTTTCCACTTTATGATTCATCCTGATATAAAGAAAGAACTAAACATCGATCATTGCACCAACCAAATTAACACATTTATTATTTTAACTATTGAATTATTTTCTTTCAATTGGTATTGTCCATGTATTCTTTTGGTCTCTCAAGCTATGTGAACCAACAATTTAAAGTGGATAAACCAAGCCAATCAATACCATCACCTGAAAGGGGTGAATATAAGTAAGTAGTCTCTAGGTATAAGATAGTTTTTCTATTATTCACATTATTTTGAGGTATCACTCATTCTTGAAGTGAGTCAACAATATGAACAAATAATTATTTCTCCCTTATCTGGAATCTGCCTTGGCACAGATTAATCTGTCTTTGATGCCATTTGATAACCTCTATGAGAAATGATCTCTGTTAAGGATTAAACAGTATGGTGTATATGTTATCATTACTATGTGATTAAAACGTTTACAAGTTATATTTTTAATAAATGAAATCAGCTCCTTACTTTCCTTCCTAAACAATGGTCAAATGAGAAAACTGTAGGTGAGAATGGGCTTTGTGATAAATAAGTGAATAAATAAATGTGTGAATACACATTAATTTCCATCTTTAAGGTTCTCCATTTAGAGGTTTCCAGAGTACATGGCATTCACTTGCAAGAGGAAGTGCTGCATGCAGCGGCAGCATTTATTTCTTTAAATAGTTTATTACAGTTAAAGACATGGAGCTGGCTTAAGGCAGATAAAGACACTGTCGAAAGCCCCAGCAGTTAGAGGTGAGCTCTCCCAGCAGCCACCAGAAGGCTGCAAATTCACTGAGGTGTGATATTTAAAAGTTGGGGAGTATTTCTTGAGGCTGACAGAAGGGCATTGTTGGTAGTGTCTAGGGGGAGGTGTGCTGATAGAATCTAATTAGGTGGTTGCTAGCAAGGTGGAAACAAAAGGAAGATCGTATCTATTCAGCTGCTAAAATGTGCTAATACCAAATTAGATGCTTAGTCAATATAACCACCTCTGCATGTGGTAAGTCCTCATACCTCAGAGAAGCCGTTAATTATCTCTCCTCAATTTACCAGTCTCCACTGGAAACCCAACTTTAGCCATATATTTAATGCCATATTTGGGCAAGATGTGTTTTTTTTTTTTTTTCCCCTTTATGAGACAGAATCAATCTATTTCTTCCCCAGAGAGTGACATTTAATCACCTCTGTGTTATTAGGTTTATGATTGGGATTATGATTATTATTCTCATTTGCCTGGAGGCTTTGTGCTTTACAAAGTTCCAGTGATAACCAGTCTTCCAGCACCCTCTATCAAGTGAGTCCTGAAGAAACTTTTTACATATCTTATCAATGCTTGGTCTTAAACTGTTCTTTTCTACATAGAGTAAATGCAGACCACATGCAAATTTTAATTTTTAATTAGGTATTGGAGAGAACCTTATGAATTTGTTATCTAAAAATATCACTTCAGTCAAGATTATTGGGTATTTTGTGTATCTTGATTTTTTAAAAAAATTTTAAAAACAGATGGAAGTTATTAAAAGAGGATAAATATTAATGTCTGATGTCTGAAAACTTCTATAAACTTTCTTTTAAGGAAATTCAAGGGCTTTATAAGTAATGCAAAATGTCAATATTCTTAAGTCTCTATTGAATTAGTCCTGAAAGGATAATACATTTAAAAAAAAACTTAGAGGAAAATGTATTATAGAGCTTTG
>NW_006922032.1:2027229-2037541 GCF_000298275.1 Orycteropus afer afer | reverse complement strand
CAGATGGTATCTCTACCAAAGTAGATTGCCCAGTCTTCCTTCTGAGGAGTGACTGGTGGGTTTCAACCACCAGCCCTCTGGTTAGCAGTCAAATGCCTTAGGCAATACGCCACCAGAGGTGATATTAATATTTCAGAGTATTAAGCTCTTATTGTTTGCTAGGCATTAAACTCAGTATTTTACATATAAAACCAAACCAAATTTATTGCCATCAAGTTGGTTCCAACCCACAGTGAACTCCATTGGGTTTCCAAATCTTTACAGAAGCAGACTGCCCCATCCTTTTTCCACAGAGCAGCTGGTGGTTTTGAACCACTGACCTTTTGTTTAACACCCAATTGTCTTGACCACGACAGCACCAGAGTTCTTTATTTTATGTATTACATCTCACTTATTCCTCAATAACCTTACAAGATAAAATCTCTTTTTTACGGATGGGGAAATTGAGAAACAGAGAGGTTAACAGATTTGCCCCAAATCACATAATTTATAAATAATTAAACCCAGATTTGGACATAATTAGTATAACCCTAAATGCTTTACACTTTTGATTTTAAAAATGAAGTTTAATTTCTTCACTTATTAAATATTCCCCTGAAACTTCTCCAAATTCAGTAGCAAAGTTATTTTTGTTTTGTTTCTTCTTCTTTTTAAAGAAAGATTTAGGATTCTAATAAACCAAAGCCAACTGAAAACAAAATAAACACAAAGTGTGAAACATATTAAGTGCTGATGTAATTTAATTGTTATCCTTTCTTTAGTAAGTGACTTAAAAAGTCATTTACTTATTCTAAGGATAAGTACCAGGAAAAAAAAAAACCTTCCACACATACACACTAATTGAAAGTTATTTGAATAATGTAATGTAGAGCAAAACTTGATATTAGCAAGAACCAGGACCAGCTACATAATTTGCAGTGCCATGTGAAAAACAAAAATATGAAGTCTCTTATGAAAAAAATATTAAGAATTTCAAGAGGAAGAAAGCAGAGCATTAAACCAAATGTGGCGACCTTTTAAGCTTGGGGCCCTGTGCAATATATGCAGAGGTCTTACATTCATGAAGTTGACCCTGTCAGGAATCCAAGATTGGTCACTAAGGGCCTTCTTTTGCATTATTTACATTTTTATCTTCTTCCAAAGGCAGAATGATATGCAAACCAAAAGAATTCCTGTGGAAAACAAGAGTCCATGTGAACAGACATTTAAGGTTTGACCACTCCAAGTATAAAAATGGCAGCATGGCAGTGTCAGGCCTCCTCCTTTAACTTCACAAGGGGGAAGAGAAAGAATCACCAGAATCATCAATGTCAGCTCAAGACGGATTCCTATAAGGTGGAGGTCAAGCATACCTCCACCCTCCATCATTTTTACCAAATGTGACACCAGCCATCCCTGCTACAACTTTCTGCTTCTCTGCTGTGATCAATAATTCATTGCAAAAACCCTGTAACTATGAGTATGGTCTGTGAGTTCTGAACTCACAGACCATGCTCATAGTTATAGGGTTTAATAGGGAATTAACTGGTTATAACTCAAGATCAGAATCAGCAGGCTACACCTTGAGAGCAGGATCAAGAAGCATGTAGGCGAAGTCTCTGTTCTTCAGTACAGGACAGCTCTCTCAGCTGCTCTTGGCCATGAAGGGCTCCTTTTGACTTCCTGAAGACAAGCTTCTGTAGGGCCCCTGAGGACAGGCTTCTCTCAGCACCCTCAGGAGAGGCTCCTCTCCCTTGAGCTAGCCTTTGTCCTGCTTGGGCAGGTGTTACAAAGCTCTTTCAGCTCTATCAATAAGTGCTCGGAAGCACTCAACTCTGCCAGCAAGCCTCCTGCTTAAAGATAGTCAGCTTTCTCACACGTTCACTTAGTGGTCAGGAAGCTCACTATAGCTGCCTATGTTGGTCTTCTGGTTCTGCTGTTGTCATTTCTCTGCCCCTAGATTCTGCTATGATTGCCTCCACTTCTCACCATCTCTGGTATTACAGGTTTCTCTGTTTCCTGGGTCTAGGAGGTTCTCAGCTCAGGGATTCTAGGGTGAAAGGACACACTCCACTCCTGGCTGTTGTTAGTGTTAGTAAGGTCTCTTCTTCACTTCTGGGATTGGCTGTCTAGCAGGATCATAAAACTGACCAATCCCTTCTTTACGGTTCCATACACCTTATTTGCAGGGTCTCAATGTGACAGAAAAAAGAAAAAAGGAAAGGAAAGCCAGGGCTTCCAGGAGAGAATGAGCAAGTGGCGGAGGGATACAAGTAAGGGGAGGGACTCAGACCCAACCCCCAAGAGGCAGGAAAACCAGAGGGGAAAGGGAAGGAAAGCCAGTACATTCAGGAAGAGTGAGTAAGCAGCAGAGGGATCCAGGTAAGGGGAGAGACCCTGGCCCCAACCCCCAAGAAGCAGGAAAAGTGGAGGGGAAAGGAAAGGAAAGGAAAGCCAGGGCATCCAAGACAGAGTGAGCAAGCTGCAGGGATCCAGGTAAGAGGAGGGTTAGAGAGATTTTGAACAGCTAAGGGAGACAAACTTATCTGTAGGTCTGTTGTACTGTGGTGTTATGTTGCTTTGAGGCTTGAAGCTGTGCCACCAGTGTTTCAAATGACAGTGGGGTTCCACATGGTGCACAGGTTTTGGCATGGCTTGCAGACTGAGAGACTAGAAAGAAGAAAGAGGCCATCCACTTCTCAAAGGGTGGACCAGGGAAAATCTTATGAACAGCAGAGAAACACTGTCTGTTACAATACTAGGCAACTATATGAATAGCCTGAAAACATTGTCTTATACAGTGTAAGATGACAAGCCACTTAGGTTGGAAGGTTTTCAAAATATGACTAGGAAAGAGCTGCATCATCAGAGTAGAACCAACCTTACTGATATGGATAAAGTAAACCTTTCGCAACTTCCATTTGCTGACATGACATGAGTCAAACTGAGGAGAAACAGCTGCAAACATACATTAATAATTGGAACATGGATTGTATGAAGTATGAATCTAGAAATATTGAAAGTTGTCAAAAATGAAATGGGATGCATAAAGATTGATATCCTAGGTATTAGAGAGCTGAAGTGGGCTGGTTTTGACATTTTGAGTCAGACAAATGTATGATCTACTATACTGGGAAAGAAAATTTGGAGAGGAATGGTGTGGCACTCATCATCACAAAAGGATATTTCAAGACCTGTCCTGAAGTACAATGCCATCAGTGATAGAATAATATCTATATGTCTACAAGGAAGACCCGTCAATAGGACTATTATTCAAATTTATGCACCAACCACCAAAGCAAAAGATGAGGAAATTGAAGATTTTTATCAACTTCTGCAGTCTGAAATTAACCAAACGTGCAATCAAGATGTGTCAGTTATCACTGATGACTGGAATGCAAAAATTGGAAACAAAGAAGAGTCACTGGTAGTTGGAAAATTTGGCTATGATGAAGGAAATAATGCTGGAGATCACATGATAGAGTTTTGCAAGACCAACAGCTTATTCATTGCAAATACCTTTTTTCATCAACACAAATGGTGGCTATACACATGAACTTCACCACATCGAATACACAGGAATCAGATTGACTACATGTGTAGCAAGAGGAGATGAAAAAGCTCAATATCTTCAGCCAAAACCAGGCCAGGAGCTGATTGTGGAACAGACCATCAACTGCTCATATGCAAATTCAACTGGAGGTTGCAGAAAATTAAAACAAGTCCACAATAACCAAAATATGACCTCAAATGTATTCCTCCTAAATTTAGAGACCATTTAAAGAATATATTTGATACATTGAACACCGGTGACCAAAAACCAGAAGAATTGTGGGATGACATCAAGAGCATCATCCATGAAGAAAGCAAAAGGCCATTAAAAGGTGAGAAAAAAATAAAAGACCAAAATGGATGGCAGAAGAGATTCTGAAGCTTGGCTTGAGCAGAGAGTAGCCAAAGCAAATGGAAGAAATGACAAAAAAGAGCTGAATGGAAGATTTCAAAGAGCAGCTCGAACAGACAAAGCTAATTATTATAATGAAATGTGCAAAGACTTGGAGTTAGAAAACCAAAAGGGAAGAACACAGTTGGCATTTCTCAAGCTGAAAGAAATTAAAAAAATTAAAAAAAAGAAATTAAAAAAAGTTAAACCTCAAGTTGCAGTGTTGAAAGATTCTATGTGCAAAATATTGAATGATGCAGGAAGCATCAAAAGAAGATGGAAGGAATACACAGAGTTACTGTACCAAAAAAAAAAAACTGGTTGATTTTCATCCATTTCAGGAGGGGGCATATGATCAAGAACCACTGATAATGAAGGAAGAAGTCAAAGCTGCACCGAAGGAATTGGAGAAGAACAAGGCTACAGGGATTGATAGAATACCCATTGAGATGATGTTTCAACAAACGGATGCCCCACTGGAGGCACTCATTTGGTTATGCCAAGAGATTTGGAAGACAACTACCTGGCCAACTGACTGGAAGAGATCCATATTTGTAACCATTCCAAAGAAAGGTGATCCCACAGAATGTGGAAATTATCAAACAATATCATTAATATCACATGCAAGTAAAATCTTACTGAAGATAATTCAAAAACGGTTGTAACAGTATATTGACAGAATTTACAGAGGTGCAAACTGGATTCAGAAGAGGATGCAGAACAAGGGATATCATAGCTGATGTCAGATGGATTTTGGCTTAAAGGAAAGAAAACCAGAAAGATGTTTACTTGTGCTTTATTGACTATAAAAAAGCACTCAATTTTTTGGATCATAACAAATTGCAAATAACATTGAGAAGAATGGGAATTCCACAACACTTAATTGTACTCATGAGGAACATGTACATAGACCAAGAGGCTGTCGTTCGAACAGAACAAGGGGACATTGCATGGTTTAAAATCAAGAAGGGAGTCAGGGTTGTATCCTTTTACCATACTTATTAAATATGTATGCTGAGCAAATAATCTGAGAAGCTGGACTATATGAAGAAGAACGTGGCATCAAGATTGGAGGGAGAATCATTAATACCTGCAATACGCTGATGACACAACTTTTCTTGTTGAAAGTGAGGATGACTTGAAGTACTTACTGATGAAGATTGAAGAATATAGTCTGCAGTATGGATTACATCTCAATATAAAGAAAACAAAAATCCTCACAACTGGACCTATAAGCAGCATCACAATAAATGGAGAAAATTTGAAGGTGTCAAAGACTTCACATTGCTAGGTTCTACAATGGATGCTGATGGAAGCAGCAGTCAGGACATCAGACAACATATAACACTGGGCAAGTTGGCTGCAAAAGACCTCTTTCAAATGCAGAGGATCAGAGATGTCTCCTTGAGGACTAAGGTGTGCCTGACAGAAGCCATGATATTTTTCAATCACCTCATATGCATGTGAGAGCTAGACAATGAATAAGGAAGACAGAAGAAGAGTTGATGCTTTTGAATTGTGGTGCTGGTAAAGAATGCTGAAAATACCACCAACTGCTAAAAGAACTAACAAATCTGTCCTGGAGGAAGTGCAGCCAGAAAGCTCCTTGGTAATGAAAATGGCCAGACTTCTTCTCACCTAGTTTGGTCATGTTATCAGAGGGGACAATTCTCTGGAGAAGGATGTCATGCTTCGTAAGGTGGAGGGTCAACGAAAGAGGGGAAGGCCCTTAACAAGATGGATTGATACAGTGGTTGCATAGATGAACTCAAGGGATCGTGGAGTTGGTGTGGGACTGGGTGGTATTTCGTTCTGCTGTGCATAGGGTTGCAGTGAGTGGAAGATGACTTGATGGCACCTAACAACAACAACAACAACACGACAAGGGTGTCATGTACCTTACTTGTATTTTGAGCAATCTGTCCAATCCCTTTGATGGGCCACAAGCACATTATTTTCATAGTTCCACCCAATAATTGTGTGGGAGTCACAGAGACTATGGTTAGAAGGGCCATATTAAGTAATTCACTTCACTGTAATAAGTAACTTCATTCATTTTCCTTGTTTATTTTTAGTTTTTGCTTAACAAACTTACTTGGAAATAGGGATTTCAAGGGCTGGTGTGACTATAGACATTAAGTTTTTTCTGTAGTACTAACACTTCCTGCCCCAACGGGATTAAAACCATATCTAAATTGGTTTTTAAATGCCAGCACTAGAATATTACTATTTAGGTCCCTTCTGATCCATTTAGGTTGGTTGGAATTTTGCAAATCCTCAAGAACTGAGGATTTATAAACAAAGCAAATGTGTGGTAACTTTCCCATTATACAGTAGTTTTAAGGATAATATGCACAAATTCCCAAATCAAAACACATAAAATGATATTTGTGAAATTCTGCATTGCAAGGGAGATTAAACTAGGTGATTTCTAAAAACACCATTACAGTCATAAGACTTTGTGCAGCTAAGAGAATAGAATGCTACCTATTTGAGATGAGCACAGAGAATACCACTCCTGTGATAAAAGAGATTGAACACATGATAATGTCTTTGATACTAGCTAGAATTTGAATGAGTAAATAGACTATACCCCAAATTCTCTCCAAGTTAGTGAAAGAAAATGGAAATTAAAATGTATTTATATCAGAGTCAAAGTTGATTTGCCTTGCATTTCCTGTTTGGTCTCTCCTCCTACAATTAAATTAACTCCCTCAGTCATACTTAGAGCAGTTGAACAAAGGATGTTTCCCTCAAGAGGGGCAGGCTACTTAGGAAAGCAAGCTTTTTCTCTCTGGAAAAGTAAGGAAGAAGGGCAGGGGAAGAGCAGTAATTACATCTGAATTACTCCAAGAAGGCAGAGTTCCCACCTTATTCCACAAGAATGCTAGAAAAATCCACAGAAGGCATCCCCTTTCCTTGGTCCTACCACTGTGCTAGTATGTGAATAATAAATTGAATAAAACATTTTACATTGAAATCAGAATGGTCCTGATGGACCTGAACCCCAGCTACCTGTAGCTAAGAGGAAGTACTGTGCTGCCTTGGTGTTTGTGTTTATGATATCTAATCTCATTATATGGGGCCAAATACCCAACTTTAAAATTAGACAAACCTAGGTTTGAATCCTGCCTTAGTCATGTATCATTTGTGTGGTACTTTGCATTTTGTTGTATACCCTCTCTATATCTCAGGCTCTTCATCTGTAATGGTAGAATAAACTGCATTGTGCAGATTAAATATAACAATGACAGATTTTCAACGTTATCTCCCTTCATCACTCAGTCACCCAGATTTATTTAGCTCATGTTCTTCCTTTTGAGGGTAGTCATGAACTTTGTCATAAATGTATTTTCAATATTAATGGTGGTATTTCCAGTTCTACAAATTATAAGAAAATTAAGGAGGGAAAAATATTGCAGCACTTGAAGCATCCATGACTTGCTCACATTTTAAGTAGAAGATGGCAGAGTTTTAAATTTTCAAAATAAAAATAGATTCTATAAAAGGCCAGATAGTTAATGTTTAGGTTTTCCCATCCATATGATCTCTGTCATAACTATTTAACGGTGCCATTTTAGTTTGAAACTACAAAACAAATAAATGGACATGCTATGTCCCAATAAAACTTTATTTATAAACACAAATGGTGAGTCAGGTTTATCTATAAGGCCATAGTTGTCCATCCCTTGGTTTATCCAAGAAGTATACTGAAAATAAGATATAGTTTTGACTGTATTAGTTTTTTTTCCTTCTCACCTATGATTATCTACTCAAATATAGTGTATACAATACATGGCCACTGAGAAAAACTATTAAGCAGCTGCAAATATTGTACTGAGAGTTAAGTATGTTCCAAAGAGCTAAAAGGGTATTCATAGCAAAGAAGAGAAACAAGATCAATTAAATTCATGGTAACCATTAATGACAAAGACAGAATAACAAACAACGACTTAATATTTGGAGGAGTAAGGAGTTAAAAAAGATAGGCTTTGAAGTCTTATTACAGAATATTAGAAATGTGACAGATTTCTTTTGACCATTATGCAGAAGACTGACAAAACAAAGTAAAAAATATAGAGGTCACTCAATTTCATGGACTTTGTCATTGTTTCTGGCTGAGGCGACTCTGAATAACGAATGTCTGTGTGCAGTAGAAAACCACTCCATACATTTTCCAAGGCTGTTAATTTCAGAAACAAATTGCCAGACCTGTTTTCTAAGGTGCTTTTGAGTGGGTTTGAACTGGCAGCCTTTCAGATAGTAGTCAAGTGCTTGTGTAGTTGCATCACCAGAAGTATTTAAGAAAGAAAGAGTATTTGCATAATTTTTATAGCAAAATAATAGAGAATGGGATGTTATTTCTAAAGTTCCAAATTGAAAGGAATTTTTTCCTAGCATACATTATGAGAATAAAATACTGAATGCTATATTAACTTCAGAAAAGCTAAGTAAAACAAGCAAAACATTAGAAAATCATCATATTTTAAATAGAAGACATTTTTTTTCCCTATTAGGAATGCTATTCTATAAGACAGAATGGGAAGTGTAAGAATATGAATCAAAGGTAGAAAAGCATTTTATAGAAAATCATTGAAGTGATGTCTGTGTTTGTGCATGAACCTGTGTGTTTATAAGTGTGAGTGTGTGTATTTCTGGTATTAGATAGGTGTGAATGATTTAAATATAGATTTTTGACCCACAGAGTATATTTATTATGGCAAGACCTTATAATAAAAGAGATCTGAAAACTAGTTTATAAAACCAAATGTCTCAACACCACTCACAACCCAAAAATCTTGAGATTTTATCTTCAGTTGAATCCCATTTGCATTTTCTAATCTGTTTTCTAGGAGCTCTGGTAGCATAGTGGCTAAAGCACTTGACTGCCAACCAGAAGGCTGGCGGTTCAAACCCACCAGCCACTCCTCGGAAGGAAGGTTGGGCAATCCTACTTCTGTAGTGATACTGCCTCGGAAACCCAAGGAGGGGTCACTATGAGTCGGGGCCGACTCGATGGCAAATAACAACAACAACAACAACACCTCCCTGAGAGCCAGTGCCTGGAATTCAGACTTCTAGCCTCTAGAAGATAACCAAGTAACCCCAAGGACACTCCGGACCTGGATGACCGAAAAGGTCCTAGTTTTCAGATTTTTTCTTCTCCCTGTACCTGATAGCAAAATTTTTTTCTTCTTTTTTCTCGTGGTTAACCCCATTCCTTGTTTTTCTTTTTGCATTTTTTTCCCATTTTTTTCTTCATTATTCTCCTTCTCTGTCTTTTTTCTCTTATTGCCCTATCCCCAGATATTGGAGATTTTGTTTATTTTCACTGACCTTGTTTGTCCAGAGGGCACAGCCATTTTGATTGTTTACGGTAGCCATTTGGGATCTTTAAAGTGACCGAGGGTGCAGCCATTTTGAATGTTTACAAGTGGTGGCCATTTTGGATATTTAAAGTGACTGAGGTTGTAGCCATTTTGAATGTTTACAAGTGGTAACAATTTTGGATTTTAAAGTGATAGCATTCTCATTCATATTTAGGGACCTAAGAACAGGGGGTGAGGCAGGAAGCAGGGAGAGGACAGAAAAGGCAAAGGTGACCAGAACAGATCGAGGAGTCAGACGCAGGGACCCAGGTGAAGACAGGGAACCCAAGCCATGCCCCACAAGGAGCAAGGCAGGAAGGCAGGGAGAGGACAGAAAAGGCTAAGGGTATAGGAAGAGATTGAGGTGTCAACCGCAGGGAGCTAGGTGAGGAGAGGGAACCCAGGCCACTCAATACAAGCAATGAGGTGGGAAGCAAGGAGAAGACAGAAAAGGCAAAGGGAACTGGAACAGATTGAGGAGTTAGCTGCAAGGATTCAGGTAAGGGTGGTTGGAGGAGTTTCCAACAGCTAAAGGAGACAAACTTGTCTGTTGGTTTGTCCTACTGTGGTGAAGTGTTGCTGTGAGTCTTGAGGCCCTGCCACTGGTGTTTCAAACCCAGTGGGGTGCACCTTTGCACAGGTATCAGCCCGGCTTGCAGACTGAGACAGAGTAGGAAGAAGGCGGAGGCCATCCATTTCTCCAAGAATTGGCCAGGGAAAACTTTATGAATAGTGAGAAATACTGTCTGATACATTACTGTGCAACTTTATGAATAATCCAGAAACATTGTCCAATACAGAGGAAGAAGATGAGTCACTTACCTTAGAAAGCTCTCAAAGTAGGACTGGGAAAGAGCTGCATCATCTGAGTAAACCCAGCCTTACTCCTATGGATAAGTAAAGCTTTCAAGACCTCCATTTGCTGATGTGGCACCACTCAAATAGAAGAGAAACAGCTGCAGACATCCATTAATCATCAGAACATGGAATGCACAAAGTATGAATCTAGGAAAATTGGAAG
>NW_006922032.1:2012251-2026114 GCF_000298275.1 Orycteropus afer afer | reverse complement strand
GTTCCAAAAGGAACTGGTTAATGTTCATACATTTCAGGAGGTGGCATATGATCAAGAACCAATGGTATTGAAGGAGGAAGTCAAAGCTGCAATGAAGGAATTGGCAAAGAACAAGGCTCCAGGAATTGACGGAATACCCATTGAGATATTTCAACAAACAGATGCCACACTGGAGGCACTCACTCAGTTATACCTAGAGATTTGAAAGACAATTACCTGGCCAGTTGACTGGAAGAGATCCATATTTGTACCCATTCCAAAGAAAGGTGATCCCACAGAATGTGGAAACTATCAAACAATATCATTAATATCACGTGCAAGTAAGATCTTACTGAAAATAATTCAAAAACGTTTGCAGCAGTATATTGACAGAGAACTTCCAGAGATGCAAGCTGGATTCAGAAGAGGATATGTAACAAGGGATATCATAGCTGTTGTCAGATGGATCTTGGCTCAAGGCAAAGAATACCAGAAAGATGTTTACTTGTGCTTTATTGACTATGCAAAGGCATTTGATTGTGTGGATCATGACAAATTATGGATAACATTGAGAAGAATGGGAATACCTGACCACTTGATTGTACTCATCAGGAACCTGTACCTTGACCAGGAGGCTGCAATTCAAACGGAACAAAGGGACACTGAATGGTTTAAAATCAGGAAGGGAATGTGTCAGGGTTGTATCCTTTCCCCATACTTATTCAATCTATATGCTGAGCAAATAATCCAAGAAGCTGGACTATATGAAGAAAAACGTGACATCAGGATTGGAGGAAGAATTATTAACAACCTGAGATACACTGATGATACAACTTTGATTACTGAAAGTGAGGATGACTTGAGGTAGTTACTGATGATGATTGAGGAACACAGTCTGCAGTATGGATTATTATTGTTGTTGTTGTTATGTGCCGTCGAGTCGGATCCAACTCACAGCGACCATTCCTTGGGTTTCCGAGGTAGTATCACTACAAAAGTAGATTGCCCCATTTTCCTTCTGAGGAGTGGCTGGTGGGTTTGAACCACCAGCCTTCTGGTTAGCAGTTAAGGCACTAAGCTACCAGAGCTCCCTTCAGTATGGATTACATTTCAATATAAATAAGACAAAAATGCTCACAAGTGGACCAATAAGCAGCATTGTGATAAATGAAGAAAAGATTGAGGTTGTCAAAGAATTCACTTTGGTTGGTTCTAAAATCAAGGCCAATGGAAGCAGCAGTCAGGACATTAGACGACGTGTAGCACTGGGCAGGTCGGCTGCAATGGAACTCTTTCAAGTACTGAGGAGCAAGGATGTCTCTCTGAGGACTAAGGTGCGCCTGACACAAACCATGATATTTCCAATCACTTCATATGCATGTAAGAACTGGACAATGAATAAGGAAGACTGAAGAAGAGTTGATAGTTTTGAGCTGTGGTGTTGGCGAAGAATGCTTAAGGTACGATGGACTGCCACAAGAACTAACAGATCTGTCCTGGAGGAAGTGCAGCCAAGATGCTCCTTGGAAGCGAGGATGGCCAGACTTTATGTCACCTACTTTGGTCATGTTGTCAGAGGGGACCATTCCCTGAAGAAGGATGTCATTCTTGGTAAGGTGGAGGGTCGACAAAAGAGGGGAAGGCCTTCAACTAAATGGATGGACATGGTGGTGTAACAATGGGCTCAAGTATAGCAAGGATCATGGAGCTGGCACGGGATCGGGCAGTGTTTTGTTCTCCTGTGCATGGGGTCGCTAAGAGTCGGAAACGACTGGACGGCACCTAATAGCATGTCAATGTGGAAGTCTAAAATGTTGTCTGCCTGGTGATTGATTTAGACTTTTTCTTTCACCATATAATTCACCAAATATGGAATTAAGATTTAAGAGTATATTGTTTAAAATCATTTTCACGAGAGTTTATTCAATGACCTCATAACTATAATTCCTAAGGTTTGTTTTTCAATTTTAGCCAACATTTTCACCTCAGGATTCCAGTTAAATGTGCTAAAGAGATAATAATAGTTTTTACATATTTAAAAAAAAAAAAAAAAAAAAAGCTAGAAAGACACTCAAACCAAAAAGCTAAACTCACTGCTGTTGAGTCAGATTGGACTTATAGCGACCCCTCCTTGGGTTTCCAAGGGAGTGTCACTACAGAAGTAGATTGCCCAACCTTCCCTCTGAGGAGTGGCTGGTGGGTTTCAATGGCCAGCCTTCTGGTTAGCAGTTACACGCTTTTGGCATTACGCCACCAGAACTCCTAGAAGTATACTAGAAAGCTGGAAAGTATTTAGCAAAACCTGTATTGTAAATATGCACTAGAACAATCAAAAATTTACATGATAGAATTCACATTCAAATAAAAATGTAGAACCTCATAATTTATACAAAATTTAAGAATCAATATAAATCCATGTTTCATTTCCCTTTACACCCCTCATCCCATTTCAGAAAAACCAGGAACAAAGTACATGTAGGAGAAGGCAAGGACCTTTTCTCTTATTTTATCAGTAGGAAAATGAGGCAACTTCCTGCACTCATTCATATACAATGATGCACATAAATTCATATGGCCTATGTAACAGCAGTGTTTTTCTGTTTTCTATATTCCCTTATCATTAATACTTGGCTGTTCACTGAAAGGCACTCTTATGTGTGAAGAAGTTTGGGCCAAGTAGATTTAGATATTTTCAGTAATAGTTTTCAACATCACACAGTTCTTTGAAGGGAAAGAAAACACACAACTGATACATAATACAAGCACGAAACACATAAATAAAGCGGAGAATATGTGTGTCATCACCATCATGAAAAACCTCTTAATGGCAGTCATGGGTCTATAAAACAGGAGCACAGCAGAGTCTCCATTCTTTAGTAACATCACAGTAAATAACACAGGCTTTGTTTTAGAAAAATCTTTGATGGCTGGTCTGGAATTCTTAATACCAATTCAAATATGTTTGATAGCTCTTAAAGGTTCATGTGGAAATAACAAGAGCTATAATTCCATGGCCTGGGAAAATCCTGTATAAATTGAGTAGAACATTGTGCTTTGCTTTCTCCCTTAATCAGTTTCAGTTTCAGCTTCTCAAGAGTGGGGGAGGAGCGGAATGGTTAAAAAAAAAAAAAAAAGGTTAAAAAAAAAGGTAAAAATGCATTGGTCTACTTTTCCACACCTCATTGGTCCTTTGGGATTCTTATGATGATGCACTTACATCTTTGTCCTCAGCTTGATAGGCCTCCTTAAAACTTCCTGGTAATATTAATTACAAACTCTTCAAAAATAATCCCCTACCTACCATCCATCCAATTTAAACATCTATTGATAGGTATTAAACAACAAATGTACCTAGTAAAATACTTCTGTGTACGGAAGGAGAAACACAGTTTTGTAAAGTGAAAAGGTAAAAACCTCTTATTTTTTTGCAATGATAAATTAGGACAGAAGGTAGTTTTATACAAGATGAATTAAGGCATAAATTGCAGCAGAGTTGCAATTATTTAGAAAATTCCAGAATAGGATGGCTTTGGGGTTAGTTTGAATAATAGAAGTAAGCAAAGAATGAAAAATTTCCCAAAATAGTGTTTCTTTTTAGAAAAGGCAAAGAAGAAACAAAATTTTGTAAACAAATAGCAAAAAGCCAAGTTTCAACATATTCAGATTTATAATTTTGACATGGAAGAATGAATATATTGCTAAGAGAAGAATAAATTAGAGATAACTGGATAGGTAGGTGGAAAAATTAGATAAGTAGATAGATGGATGGGTGGGTAGATAGATAGGACATACAAAATATAGAAACCAAACCTACTGCCACTGAGTCAATTCTGAGTCATAGCAACCTCCATACAGTTTCCGGGGCAGGAAATCTTTACAGAAGTAGATTGCTCAGTCCTGTTTCTGTGGAGTAGCTGGTGGGTTTGAAACACCAGCCTTCTGGTGATCAGTCAGATGCCTTAGCCACTGTGCTACCAGAGCTCCTTAAGTAGGAGATAGTCAGAGTCAAAAGCTCTGCAATGAAAAATGAAAACAATTTGAAGACTGGAGTATAAACAAGCTTATATTTCTTATTGATGACCTAAAAACAGAGACATCTAATGAGTTTTATTAATGTGTAAGACTTGTAAAGTAAAATTATAATAGTGTAACAACGTTACTGGAATTAAAATGTTTGCTTTTTGATTTGAAACAATACACAAATTATTGAGGTTTTTTGCCATACAATTTCTTCAGTATGAAAGTTGATAATATTGACTTTTATGCATAGAGTTGAAAATAAATGAGATTGATAATGCAAATTCTATTTTTGAGATGGAACCAACGGATGGTCAGAAAAATGCCATATTACGCATTATAATGAGGAAAACTAAATGCAGGACCACTGACCTATCATCTAATAACTTCCCTTGATCTCATACAATTGTGGAATTATTAGTGTTTCAAGAGAAATTCTTTGTATAATTTAATCTCACTTTCTTAAGAGATAAGGTAAATTAGAAGCAAAGCATATGAAAGCTATTTAATGACTTATAACCATATACCTTCAATTAACCGTTCCTTAACACAAAAAGACATTATTACTTGTAACCTCATTTGTGCCTGACTGCTCTAACACTGTTTAATACGCTACTGTCGGTGGTTATTGACATAGTGTCATCTTTTGTAAAATAAATAAATAATGATTATGATAGCTGTTTCGGTTACTTTGTGCTGTTATAACAGAAATACCACAAATGGGATGGTGTTAACAAATGGGAGGTCATTCTCTTACAGTTTTGGAGGCTAGACGTCCGAGTTCAAAGTGCCAGACTCCAGGTGCTGGGTGGAAGCCCCTTGACTTTGGGTTTCAGCTCTGCCTCTTGCTCCCAGCCCACTGGAGTTAGACGTATCTCTTCACTCAGCAGCTGTTGGCTGTTGAAGCTAATAAACCCAAGGTCAACAGATAAAAATGGCACAATCCCAATATCACCAAACAACATGGCAGGCCACTAATATAAGTCCAGAGCCAGTCCCAAGATCAGCAAGAAACATGGCAGGCTGCTAAATGAAGACTTGGCAACATGCAGGGTCCAAGTGTGCCAAAAAGTTACAGACCATTCCCAAACCTTCTCCTTATATACTGGAAGCAGACCATATCCCTAAGGCAGCTACTCAGCTGCTCGTGGCAGATTCCACCATGGAGTTGATTACCAAGTTCATCATGGGGAATAACTATAACCAGCTGCCCAGCCACTCAAAACCCAGCTCAGCTAAGTTGACACATAAGCTTAATTACCACAATAGCTAACAATTAAGTGTCTTACACATAGCAAGTACTCTGACAGTGTTGGCTGTTATACTTGCCTACTGGTCTAAGCATTTGGTAGTGTAGTGCCTAAGGCACTTGACTACTAATGAGAAGGATGGCTGTTCAAACCCACCAGCCACTCTTCAGAATGAAGGTTGGGCAATCTACTTCCATAGTGATACAGCCTCGGGTAACCCAAGCAGGGGTTGCTATGAGTCAGATCTGACTCCATGGCATATAACAACAACAACAACAACATTTCTTACTAAATCTTGCAGTAACCATATAGGGAAATGTTTTATTAATACTATTTTATAAATAAGTAAATTTAGGCTTAGGGAAGTAAAATAACTTAGTCAAGGTCACACAAGAAACTGGCAAAGCTCAACTTGAACACAGATCATCTAGCTACAGAGTCAGGACTCTCAATTATCATATTCTATGCCTTTGCCATGGGAGCTCTGGTAGCATAGTGCCTAAGGCACTTGACTGCTAACCAGAAGGCTGGAGGTTCAAACCCACCAGCCACTCCTCGGAAGGAAGATGGGGCAATCTACTCCCATAGTGATACTGCCTCGGAAACCCAAGGAGGGGTCACTATGAGTCAGATCTGACTCAATGGCACATAACAACAACAACAACAACATGCCTTTGCCATAAATGTTGTTGGGTGCCATTGAGTAGATTCTAGCTCATAGAGTGAAAGAGTAGAACTGTACCATATGATTTTTTTGTTTCTTCTTTAAGAAAGCAGATCTTCAGGTCTTTCTGCCTACTGGATATATTCAAATTGCCAGCCTTTCAGTTAGCACTTAAACATTGTGCTAACAGGCGTCCTTTTGCCATTAATATAACATATAATTTGATTCACCATATTCATGTAATCTGTTTAATTCTAAGAAAGAATTAGCAAATGTTCAATATGCATTTAAAACTAATGAACTAATATTTTCAGAAATATCAGGCTCAGTTTTGACATTCATTAAATATTGTTGAAATGTGATTTTAAGTATTTTATTAAATATTTACAAACTATTTAATTCAGATGATCTTTATATATGCAAGAGAATTACAATTTACTAAATATTTAAGAAGGTTTGAATAAGAATTTTATGAAAATATACTTCCATTATATCAGCAAAACCATTTTTTAAATACATTTTTTTTTTAATAGATTTCTATGTAGGAAACATTCGGAAAGATGTGACTATTGAGCTTGATGCCCTTCCCCCCACATGGCACTGTTGTAGCGGTTCCCTTATGGACACTAGGAATCTGGGAAACCTAATTTTCTTTTTTAACGTTTTTTGCAGAGAAAATTGGTTTTCCATTCAACACTTCATATACATTTTGTTTCATGATATTGATTGCAATCCTCATAATGTAACAACACTCTTCCCACTTCCTCCCTGTGGTAACCATTTTCCTCATCCTTCTTTCCTATCTATTCCTGTCTTCCTGAGCTTTATCCCTGGGAAAATGTTGCCCTTTTGATCACTCTCTCTCTTTTAAAATTGTACTTTGGGTGCAAATTTACAAAGCAAATTTGATTTACATTCAATAGTTCATGCACATTTGTTTTCATGGCCCAGATTACCATCTCTAGCAATAAAAAACTCTTGCCCCTCCTGTCTCTGTGACTGCCCCATGTCTGGCCTTTCTTAACTATGCATTCCTGTCTGTCCAGCTCTCACTCTATGTGGACGTTGCCCTTCTGGTGTCTCATGGCTGATTGATCTAAGGGGTACGTTTCCCTAGAGTAGGTGGGTGCATCACCCTCAGGTAGATGTTCTGCAGGTAGGTCTTTCTACTGTTGGGCTGAGAGCCAATCCATGGAAATGAGTCCATTTCTCGGCCTGAATCGTAACCTGTGGCCATGGTCGCAGGGGTTCCACCAGTTTCTATATGACCAGTAATTCCGGTCATTTTTGTGTTTTTCAATCTTATTCCACATTTTTCTTCCCAATCTATCCAGGATCTCTAGTTTTGATCCCTTTCCAATTGGTTGGCATTGGTAGTGAGCACCATCTAGTTCTGGTCTCAGTGTTGCAAAGGCTGAAGTCCTCATGATCCATCTTTTTTTTTTTTAATTTTGATTTGGGTGAAAATTTACAGAGTAAATTCACTTTCCATACAGCAGTTCACATACACTTTGTCTCATGACATTGACTATAGTTTACCACAATGCAGCAGCTCTCCTCCCACTCCCTGCCGATATTACCTCTTCCCTATGTCCATCCCTCCATGCACTCCTGCCCCCTGAGCTGTCTCCCTGTGCATAAACAGCACTTTCTCCCAAAATTCTTCTCTCCAAGGAGTGTATCTACTTCAGGTAAATGTTCAACTCATATGCCTGTCTATTGTTTGGCTGGAAGCCACAGGTGTGGGTTCAATTCCAAATTTGAAGTGCATCTAGGGGCCATAGTCTCCGTGGTTCCACCAGGTTCTATCAGCAAACCTGGTCCCCCCCCCTTTTTTTTTCCAAATAATTTTGAGTTTTGTTCCACATTGTTCTCCCTCTCTATCCAGAATCTCCTACATAAATCCCCCTCCGAGTGGTTGACAGTGGTAGCCGGGCACCATCTAGTTCTTCTGGGCTCATAGTCATATAGATTGCAGATCGCATGGAGTACCAGTCTCTAGGACTAATTGTTTCCATGAATCTTTGGTTTTCTTCATTCTTCTTTGCTCTGGAGGAGGAGAGACTCTTCACTGCATCCGGATGGCTGCTTGCAAGCTTTTAAGATCCCAGTCACTACTCGCCAAAGTAGGTGGTGGAACAATGTTTTGTGTAGTATGTTATGCCAATTGAGCTTGATGTCCCCTGTGACCTTGTGGTCTATCTTATACTTGTTTCCAGAGGCCTTTGATTTTCTTCACTTTTCTTTGGTTCAGATAAGAGGAGACCAATAGTTGCATCACAGATGGCCACTCGAAAGCTTTTAAAACCCTAGTTGGTACTCACCGAAGTAGGTTGGAGAACAAGATTTTTCTGTACTATTTGTGCCAATTGAGCATGATATTTCCTGAGACTACAGTCCTGACCCCACAGGCCCTGTGATTCTCTCTCTCAAGTTGTTTCGTTGTCTCTGAGAAGTTACGCCAACTCTGCCTTCTGTTACTTCTTAATGTAAGTGGCTAATTTTGTAGCCCAAGTTCATATGTAAGATTATCTTCAGCCAAATCTATCCTTGGTCTAGAATGTATTCCTGTTCACCTACCCCCACCTGATCTTCTCACCTGTCTATGCATTAATCCATAGGCTGGTGTTTGGTGCTAGTGGTAATGCAGCATTGTACATATAATAGTATTTGCCTCTGTTGCCTATATCTTTATTGTTGTTGTTGTTGTTGTTGTCTATATCTTATGTGCACATTTCGGTGTCCATCCTTTCCCTAATGTCATCATGCCAGTCACAGACTCTTTCATACTATCCCTCCCCTCACCCAAATCGACATGTGACCCCTAACTAGTCCAAAATTTTCCCTCCCCTTCCCTCACATCCCTGGTAAGCAACAAAGTGAATTTCCTTCCCTGAGTAAACCATTCCTTGACTTTTTATAATAACGGGTTCATACAATATTTGGCCTTCTGTAATTGACTTATTTCACTCAGCTTACTTTCCTCTCAAAATTCAACCACATTTTGAGATGAATCATGTATTCTTCATTATTCTTTAATGTTGCATAGTATTTTATTGTATGAATGTACCAGATTGTGGTAATCCATTCATTTGTTGATGGACATTTAGGTTGTTTCCATCTCTCTGCTATAATGAATTGTGCTGCAATGTACATGGGTGTTCATATATCTGTTTGTGTCCTGTTTCTCACCTCTTTAGGATATATTCCTAGTAATAGAATTGCCAGTTCAAATGGTATTTCTATTTTCAGTTTTTTATGGAAACTGTACCATTTTCCACAATGGTTGTACCATTTTACAGTCCCACCAACAGTGTATGAGAGTTTCAGACTCTCTGCAACTTCACCAGCATTTGTTATTTTCTGTCTTGTTGAATATTGCTATTATTGCTGGGGTGAGATGATATCTCATTGTTGTTTTGATTTGCAGCTGTCTAATGGCTAATGGTCATGTGTTTGTTGGCCAGCAGTATCTCTTCTTTAATGAAGTATCTGTTCCTGTCCCTTGCCCATTTTTGAATTGAGTTGTTTGTCTTATTGGTGTTGAGGTGCTGAAGTTTTCTATAAATTTTAGAGGTAAATTCCTTGTCAGATATGTCATAACCAAATACTTTTCCCCAATCTGTATGTTCTCTTTTTACCCCTTTGGAGAAGTCTTTTGATGAACATAAGAATTTAATTTTTAAATGGTCCCAGTCATCTAGCTTCTCTTCTGCTGCCTATGCATTTTGGGCTATGCTTCATGGTATATTTGTGACACAAATTAGGGCCCATAGATGTGCCCTTATTTTTTCTTTGATGAACTTTACAGTTTTGGGTTATACATTTAAGTCTTTGATACAACTTGAGTTTGCTTTTGTGTACAGGGTGAGGTATGGGTCTTCTTTTATTTTTCTGTGAGTGAATATCCAATTTTGCCAGCACTATTTCTCCTCCATTTAATGGATTTTGGCCCTTTGTCAAAGATCAGCTGTCCATAAATGGATGGGTCTATTTCTGGATTTTCTATTCTATTCCATTGGTCTATCTGTCTCTCATTGTACCAGTACCATGCTGTTTTGACTACTGTGACTGTATAGTTGGTTTTAAGATCCAGGAGTGTGAGACCTACTACTTTGTTTTTCTTCTTCAGCAGTGCTTTGCTTATCTGAGGTCTCTTTCCTTTCCATATGAAATTAGTGGTTTTTCCATGTTCTTAAAAAATGTTGATGGAATCTGGATCAAGATTGCATTGAATGTGTAGATTGCTTTGGGTCATATGGATAGTTTGACAATATTCAATCTTCCTATGCATTAACAAGGTTTGTTCTTCCATTTATGTAGACCCCTCGTAGTTTCTTGTAGTAGTGTTTTGTAGTTCTCTTTGTATGGGTCTTTTGTGTCCCTGGTAACATTTATTCCTATTTTTTCCTTATTTATTCCTAACTATTTTTTCCTACCTATCTTTTTGGTACCTATTGTAATTGGTATTGTTTTACTTATTTCCTTTTCAGAGGCCTCTTTGTTGATGTAAAGGAATCCAACTGATTTTTGTATGTTGACCTTGTATCCTGCCACTTTGCTGAACCTTTTTTTAAATTATTATTAGTTCCAGTAATTATTTTGCTGAGTCTCTTGGGTTTCTGTTCTTGTCCAGTGCTGCTCTGACAAGAATATACCACAAATGGGTCGCTTGAACAAATAGGAGCTAGAGGTTTTTCTTCACTCAGACAGCTGCTGGCTGCTGAGGGAACAAGCATAAGGTTGACAAGTAAAAAGGCACAGTCCCAATGTTACCAAACAGCACAGCAGGCCATGAATTCAAGTTCATTGAAAGTCCCAAGGTCAGTAAAGCATGGCAGGCTGCTGAACAACGGCATGGCTACATGCATGGTTCAAGTGTGCCATAAGCTAGAGACCATTCTCGAGGCTTCTCCTTATATACAGGAAGCAGACCACATCCCAAAGGCAGCTACTAAGCTGCTTGTGGCAGATCCCACCATGGAGTTGATTGCCAGTCTCATCAAAGGGAATAACTACCATCAGCTGCCCAGCCACTCAACCAGGCCCAGCCAAGTTGACACACAACCTTAACTACCACAGTTTTCTACATATAGGATCATGCCATCTGTGAATAGAGATAGGTTTAGTTCTTTGTCAGTTTGGCTGCCTTTCATTTCTCTTTCTTGCCTTATTTTCCTGGCTAGGAATTCCAATACAACGTTAAATAGAAGTGATGATAGAGGGCATCCTTGTCTGGTTCCCGTTTGCGGAAGAATGTTTTGAGTCTTTCTCCATTAACAATAATGTTGGCTGTTGGTTTTATGTATATGCCCTTTATTATGTTGAAGATTTTACCTTCTATCCCTATTTTGCTGAGAATTTTGACCAGGAATGGGTGTTGGATATTATTGAATGCCTTTTCTCTGTTCATTGCTATGATCATATGATTCTTTTCTTTTGTTTTTTTTTATGTGGTGGATTACATTGATTGTTTTTCTGATGCTGATCCATCCTTGTATACCTTGTATGAATCCCAGTTGGTCATGATGTATTATTTTTTTGATATGTCGTTGGATTCTGTTGGCTAGGATTTTGTTGAAGATTTTTATGTATTTACTTATGAAACATATAGGTCTATAGTTTTGCTTGTTAGTGGTGTCTTTCCCTGGTGTTGGTATCAGTGTTATGCTTACTTCATAGAATGAATTTGGGAGTATTTCATCTTTTACTATGATCTGGAATAGTTTGAATAGTATAGGTGTCAACTCTTCCCTGAATGTTTGGTAGAATTCTCCAGTGAAGCCATCTGGGCCAGGACTTTTTTGTGTGGGGAGTTTTTTTACAATCTGCTCAGTTTCTTCTTTTGTTATGGATCTGTTCATGTATTCTACCTCCAACTGGAATCGTTTAGGTAGGTCTTGTGTTTCTTGAAACTTGTCCATCTATACTAGGTTCATGAATCTGTTGGAGTACAGTTTTTCATAATAGTCTCTTATCTTGATTATTTCACTTGGTTCTGTTGTGATGTCGCCCTTTTCATTTATTATTCATGTTATTTTCATCTTCTCTTTCTTTTCCTGTGTTAAATTTGCCAGTGGTTTGTCGATTTTATTAATAGAAGAACTAGCTTCTTGCTTTGTTGATTTTCTGTTTTGTTTTGTTTTTGTTTTCTGCTTCATCTATTTATGCTTTGATCTTTATTATTTCCTTACTTGTAGATACTGTGGGTTTCTTTTGTTGCTCTTTTTCTAATTGTTGGAGTTGTTAAGTTAAGTGTTGATTTTGATTCTTTCCTTTTTTTCGTTGTGTTTATTGCCATAAATTGACCTCTGAGTTAATTTAGCTGTATCCCGATGGTTTTGGTAAGTTGTATCTTCATTCTTGAGGAGATCTGGTAGAGTAGTGCCTAAGGCATTTGACTGCTAACCAGAAGGCTGACAGTTCAAACCCACCAGCCACTCCTCAGAAGGAAGGTTGGGCAATCTACTTCCATAGTGATAACACCTCAGAAACCAAGGAGGGGTCACTGTGAGTTGGATCTGACTCCACAGCAGTGAGTTCAGTTTTTTTGGTTTTGGATCCAAGAAGATGCTTTGTAGTATTTCAATGTTTTTGAATTTATTGAGGTTCGTTTTGTGCACTAACATATGGTCTATTGTGGAGAATGATCCATGTGCACTGGAGAAGAAAGTGTTTGTGCTTTTGTTGGTGGAGTACTCTGTATATATCTACAAGGTCAAGTCGGTTGATTGTATTGAGTTTTTCTTTATTTTTGTTGAGTTTTTTCTAGTTGTTCTGCCTCTCTTTGAAAGTGGTGTGAAGTCTCCTACTACTATTGTAGAGTTGTCTATTTTTCCTTACAATTCACTTAATTTTTTTTTTTTCTTATGTACTTTGGTACTCTTTTGTTGTATGCATAGTTATTTATTATGATAATGTCTTCTTGGTCAATTGACCTTTTTAGCATCATATAGTTTCCATCTTTGTCCCTTATGCTGTTTTTCACTTTGAAGTCTATTTTATCAGAAATTAATATTGCCACTCCTGCTCTTTTTTGGTTGCCATTCTTGATATATTTTTTCTATCTCTTAATTTTAAATTTGTTTTTATCTCTATGTCTAAGGTGAGTCTCTTGTAGGCAGCATATCGATGGGTGTTCTTTTCTTATCCAATCTGCCACTCTCTTTCTCTTCACTGGTGCATTTAGTCCAGTCTTATTAAGTGTAATTAGTGATAGGTATGAATTTATTGCTGTCACTCTATTATTGTATTTTTTGTTGTGTTGTTGGTGATTTCCTTATTCCAAATATTTTTCTGCGCTGAGTATATTTTGTTATCAAGTATTATTTCTCTTTTCTTTATTATTGTTGGTTTTGTGCTTACTAAGCCCCTGTTTTTTCATTCTTTCTGAGTTTTCTTAGAAAAATTGTTAATTTTCTTTTTGGTTACCCTGAAGTAAATTCTTATCTCCCTAAGTTTGGAACAGTCTGTTCTATAAAGACATTGACGTGTCTTCCTCTCTATTTGAAAGTTTTTGTAAATAAAAGTTCTATTCCCTCTATTTGCTTTGCTACAGAAGCAAGACTGGGCAATCTACTTTCATAAATATTTGTCACCTTAGAAACCCAATGGGGGTCACTATGAGGCAGAATCGACTTGATGGCAGTGGGTTTGGGTTTTTGGATTAGTTTTGTTGCTGGTATCGTCCACTGATTGACTCCCTTGTTTCAATATTGTGTTAGATTGGGTTCTCTAGAGAAACACAAAACCCAGCAAAGTGTATATATATATTTAGAGAGAGAGAGAGAGAGAGAGAGAGAGAAATTTATCTTAGGAAAATAGCTCACAAATGTATAGAAGCTGGCAAGTCCAAAGTCCCTGGAGGAAACTTCGGGCTGGCGGGAGCCTTAGCTCCTGCCAAGCAATTCAAGGCTGGCAGGCAGTACACTGGTTGTTGACTCCAACAAAAGA
>NW_006922032.1:1989913-2012061 GCF_000298275.1 Orycteropus afer afer | reverse complement strand
GGAACAACCACACAGAACTGGGGTCCAGCCAAGTTGACACACAGCTCCAATTATCACAAATATGTATAATTTTTTAAGAGCTTATTTTGAGCATCTATTTCTGGGTTGGTTTCTAAGTGGTGGTGTCAAGTGTCTTGATTTTAATTTGTTGTTCTCTGTCGTGGGTTCTCTATTGGAATGACTCCTTTTAGCATTTCTTGTAGGTTTGTTCTGGTTTTCACAAATTTCTTTAATTTCTGTTTGTTTGAGAATGTCTTGATTTTACCCTCAAATTTGACAGACGCTTTGGCTGGATTCTTGGTTGGCAATTCCTTTGCTTTAAGGCCATCCCGTTGTCTTCTTTTCTACATGGTTTCTGCTGAGAAATCAGAGCTTAGTCTTATTGGTTGTCCATCATAGGTAATATATCATTTTTCCTGAGCTGCTCCCAAGGTCCTTTCTTTGTCTTTGGTTTTGGAAAGTTTGATTATGATATGTCTTGGTGACTTTCTCTTGGGATCTATCTTGTATGGGGTTTGTTGAACTTATTGGATGGTTATCTTTTCTTACTTCATGATATGGGAGATATGTTCCATTAGCAAGCCTTTGACAATTTTCTCAGTGGTGTTTTTTTTTTTTTTTTTGCCCTCCTCTTGACCTGGTATTCCAGTCAGGTGTGTGTTGTTTCTTTTCATGTCACCTCATATAACTCTTAGGTTCTCTTCATTTCTCTTAAATCTTTGTTCTGATTTTTCTTCATACAGGCTGGCATCAAGGGGTTTTTCTTCTAGCTGGGAAATGAATTCATCAGCCAATTCTAGTCTATTCCTTTGTCCTTCCACTGTGTTATCTATCTCTGTAATTTTAGTGTTCATCTTCTGGATTTCTAATTGCTGATTTTGAATAAGGAGCTCTGGTAGCATAGTGCCTAAGGCATTTGACTGCTAACCAGAAGGCTAGTGGTTCAAATTCACCAGCCACTCCTTGGAAGGAAGGTTGGGAAATCTACTGCTGTAGTGATAACACCTCAGAAACCCAAGGAGGGGTTACTATGAGTCAAAATCAACTCAATGGCAGTGAATTTCTTTTAATATTTTTTGTGAGTTCTAATTTGTATTTATCTTCTTATTCTGTTCTTGAGTGATTTTCCTGAATTCTTTCAGGGTACTGTCTTCTTGGTGTTTCTGTTTATGATTTCTTTGACCTATATATACATTTTTAATTGCTTCTCAGCTAATTCTATTGCTTGTTCTTCTTCTGTGATAGGTAATTTTTAAGTCTGAGCTTTTATTTCTATTATCTTTTCCTGTGCTTTTGTTTGATATGAGGTTATCTGTTGTTTCCTAGACATATTGAAGTTGTTGTTTCTAATTGTTAGATAAATGTTGATTTGTTTCATCCCGATTTTATGTTTTACTATATCTGAAAGTGTGGTGCAACTGTACTTCTTTGGTGAGTCACTCTCCAGCTCTCTCTGTGTTGGTGGATTTACTGGTGGGGATGTGGGTGCAGGTCTCTGTTTATTATGAAAATGATTTGGAGCAGGTGTTGTCCACCCTTTGTTGTTGATCATGTGGTGCAGGAGTTATTCCTGTTACCTGTCTGTTGGGTGAGGTATTCAGTGTAATAGCTCTGGTTGCTTAATGGAGGTTTAATGTGTTCCTCTTATTGGACTGGGGTGTGGGGGGGTGTAATTCAGGCAGCAATGTACGCACCAGCATGGCAGCCTGGGTCCTTCTGAGACCTCATCTGCTGATAATGATTCCCTGCTGTCAATCAAAGCTCAGCAGTTCCAAACTGAGAGAAGCCCCAAACAATAAAGGGCCACCACTTTCTGGGTATATTGACAAGCCACAAAATCCCAGTACACAGATCTACTTTGTGCCTAGAAAGGTCACCAAGAGTTGGACCCAAGCCCACTGTCATGCACCTACTTGGTGGCTCTACCCACTTGGAGGAAGTTTCTCCCTTTCCCCTACTCTCTTCTGTTAACCAGAGGTTGGTGGTTCAAACCCACCAGCCATTCCATGGAAGGAAGACTGAGCAATCTACTTCCATAAAGTTTTACTACCTTGGAAACCCAAACGGGGTTGCTATGAGTAAGAATTTACTCGATGGCAGCGAGTTTAGTTTGTTATCATTACAGTACATTAAATGTCCCTGGCATAGCACAAAGCATTAAGCACTCAATTACTAACTGAGAGGCTGGTGGTTCAAATCTACCTAGAGGTGCCCTGGAAGAGAGGCCTGGTCATATATTTCTGAAAGACCACAGTCACTGAAAGCCGAATAGAATCCTGCTCTAGTCTGAAACAAATGAGTCGGAATCGACTCCACAGTCACTGGTTATTAATTTAATGAGCAGTTACTAAGTGTCCTTTATTCCAGTAGATGGTATAGGATATTGAGTACATAAAGTTTTGTTTCTGAAATGGCTTATTTTGGTATTTACAAATATGGCACTGTCTCCATTTAAATTAATGAACACACTTTTACTATGTTCATACCAGAAGTTTCAAATCTCTGTCCTGGGTTTAGGTTCTTTGTAACCCAGTGTTGATGGACACTTTTCCCCATGTTTCTTTATGGCAACTTAAGTATCATCAGGACCTTGTAGACAGATAAAGTCATCTCAAACTTGGTTCCCATTCTCTAGCTGTATGACTTTGAGAAAGTAAATTAATCCTCATCTCAAAAATGTGGCTGGCGATAAATACCTCATTGGGATATTATTAGGATTAATGTGAACACACACCCATTGTTGTTAGGTGCAGTCCAGTAGTTTTTGACTCATAGAGATCTCATGCACAACAGACAGAAAACACTGCCTGGTCCTGAATTATCCTCACAATTGTTCCTGTGCTTGAGCCAATTGTTGCAGCCACTGTGTCAAACATACACATGGAGGACTCCATAACTGTCAGTCCCTCACCTACATTTTTCCACATAGAAATCATCTTGTATTAGTGGAAATTTTATATTTCTTGAAATATTTTCTTGGAGCAGAGAAAGAAAGGATATAAGAGACATTCAGAGCAAGAAGCAGCAGAGTGAGAAAGAGCTGTCAGCTTTCTGTTCTGGGATCAGAGCAAGACAGGCATTAATAGTCTCTCTGGCATTGTGCTTTTGCTGGAATAATGCTGAGCATAAAAATTGTCTGGATTAAAGCAGATATAGGGCTTCCCTTACATTGCTCTTGGGCAGAAATATCTGAGTGGACTTGGAGGTCCCAAATTCTTGGGAGATTAAGTCAGTGGAAATAGATCTGAAAGGGCACAGGTTATCTCCTTGTATCCAGTAGGACAAGCTTTATTCACAGTAATGCAATTGCTGATGATGTTTATTTTTTATTTTTTTGACTTGAAATTGATTTATGTAGCAAAGTGATAGAAATTGTGGGCATGAGCCAAGGGATCTTCATATTCAGAAAGAAAAATGTAAAAGCTTAGTGACAGCTTATGTTTGGCTTTGGGATTTTGGGAAAATCTGTGACATAGTGTTTCTGAGGATGACTTCAATCAGGAGACAGTCAGCTTTTGTGTGAGGACATTTGGAATGTCAAGGCCTGTAACATTTGCAAGGGTCTTTATCATCAGCTTCTCTTGATACAGAAAATATTTAATTCATGAGAATTCGTATTTTCCTTAATTTTCAAATTTAAGTCTCCCTTCAGGGAAAAAAAGGAAATGATGTACTCCTTAACATCTGTTATTGGTTTTGCCCCAAGGCCTGACTCCCACCCCACTTCGTAATAAACAAAGAGGAGTTTTATTGACCAATTCATTTTCAAAGGGACTTAAAAAGGCATTAAGCAATCAATTTTCACTTGTGTCCAATTTAGGTCTCTCATTCACTCCATTTCCTGAGAAGAATCTGAAAAGAATATTCACATAAAATGCATCCACCCAGGACATAGAAAGTGTTGCTTCATTTATTGATATTTACAAAGTTAAATCATTATTGAATCCCATGCCTTTTACTAGATCATTTTCCTTTCTTCTCTTCTTTACCCTTTTCTTTTGGGTTTCCATATTTTAAATTTTAATTGGTTAAGGCTTAGCTACTCTTAATGTGTTGTCTTGAATACGTTTGAGAAAAACTAATTAAAAATCTCACAAAGAAATTAAAATGCTTACAGTGGCAGTTACAGAGGGGAGGAGATAAATTGTTCAAATATTTCTTTTTCTTTTGACCAATGTTTTCCTTTAAAAAAAAATGATGTTTTTGACAGTCAAGGTCTTTTATTGTAAGCACTCAAGAGTGAAGTCTGTATAGTGAAACTTCGCTTCTCTTTGATGTGAGATGCATTTTGTAAGGAAAACAATGGCTTTTATTTTTCATTACCTTTCTAGTTTAGAATACAAACTCTTCACTTAAGGGCATCTATGTAAGGAAAGATATTTAATCGCTCATTAAAAAATCACTTCAAATTCTATTTATTATATATTTCTACAAAATACACCATATTCTTAAAATTTCTCACTTTATCACTTAGTATGAAAACATGCTAGAATTTATATCATTCACTCATTTAAAATGCAGTTTTCAAACTACTGGTAATTAAACAGCAATTTATCTTATCTGCTTATTTATTTGTATAGTTTAGATAACTATATCGGGAGCTCTGGTGGCATAGTGCCTAAGACATTTGACTGCTAACCAGAAGGCTGGTGGTTCAAACCCACCAGCCACTCCTCGGAAGGAAGATGGAGCAATCTACTTCCGTAGTGATACTGCCTCGGAAACCCAAGGAGGGGTCTTTACGGGTCGGGTCCGACACGACTGCACATAATAACAACAACAACAACATCTATATCTTAAAGCATAAAGTTTTTGTATACTTTTGTATTTATATATCCAATATTTTTGTTTTCCCAAATAATGCTTTCCTCAAAAATCCCGAAAAGGCCAACTTATTTCATATTATAATTATTATCTCTAAAGAACGAAACTATACCCACAAAACCACGAGAACTTTGTTATAGCATATGTGAAGAATAACTTCTGTATTACTTAAAGAACCAATTATATGTCAGTGACTTCTTCTAGTTACAATTTACCTCTATAAAAAATGATGACTTAGACCCTCTTGTACAAATAGAACAGGAGAAACGGCAAGAGGCAGTGCTAAAATAAATAATCTTTATTGACTTTACTTCTAATAACAAATTGGATGTGAAAATAATTTTTCAACATTAAAAACTCTGACAATGTTAGAATGAGTTCATCTTAATTCCAATTAAAAATGAAATGTAAAGTGAAGGAAATTGCTCAAAATTAGCATACCACAATTGAGGTTAGTAGGTCATGTAGGAGATGAAGTTAGTATTTAGAAAGTGACTTCAGATCTGACTCTGGCTCTTCCATTTACTAAGTGTGTGTGTACCTCTGGCAAATGATTTAACCCCTTTGATGGTGGAAATGGTTTGTGTTCCACTACTAACTGAAAGGTTGGCAATTCTTACCTACCTATTGGCACAAGGGAGGAAAGGCCTGACAATCTTCTTCTATAAGATTACCATCAAGAAAAGCCTGTGGAGCAGTTCTACTCTATAACACATGGAGTTGCCATGAATCAGTCAACTCAATAGCAATGAGTTTGGTCTTTACATGATCCTCTAAATTTCTACCTGTAAAAAAATTTTCAGTTTTGTTTTAGAATAAATGCTTATAAGAAAAAATAAATGAATAAATAAAAATCATTGAAAATTATAATACTTACAGAAATACAAATGACTATTTTATATCACGCTAATGTTCTCATTTTATCTTTGTATTTTTTGTAAGAAAAATAGAAAATTTAGTACTGTAATTAAGTTAGCAGGTAAAATTTCTGTAAAATATTTTTCCCCATTGACTAGCTCATATCATTATGTTGTTTTATATGCTGTGCTTCTGAAATTTTCCTTTACAAAATTTAATTCCATTACTGCTTTTTAAAATTGCTACTCTATTATCACCGTTTTCATTAATGCATAATTGCCTCTGCTCTTTCTCCATGTTTTTTTTTTTTTTCCTAGAGACTAATGTAAAATTGCAGCTCATTAATTATGCCATTATAAAAATCCTTGTTAATTTGATTACTTGGCACAATTTTCTATGAACCTCCTTTATTCTTGATTTTCTCCCCTGATCTAGTTATGCTTAAGTCTTATTGCCTTCAACTTTTTTGTTTTTGGCTTACATTTATGTAACTGCAATTAAATTATTGAAAGGAAAACTGGTGTATATGTACTTGAATGAGTCATAAAAAGTTGAAGAGCTGCAAGGGTGAAGATCAAGAATAATCATATTATATAATATCCATAATACTACAAAGGTAAATTAGGAACCAAGGGGAATGCAAAAGATTTCAGGACATGACATATACCTAAAATTCAGATTGAAATGATAATAACATGTTCACAAAAAAAGCAGTCAGATCATCCAGAAGAGGAGAAAATTCAATAAACTTCTGTTCAGAGTCATGAAGACCTTCAGCTATAAAGAATACTACCAGATATTTCCCTTATCCTAACACTCGTCTGTCAGTTTGTTGTACATGGTGGCTTGTGTGTGGTTCTGAGGCTGAAGACTATACCACAGGTATTTCAAGTCCCAAAAGAGTCACCTATTTTGGACAGGTTTCAGTGGACCTTCCAGACTGAGGCACTGAGAAGGACAGGACCATCCACTTCTAAAAACACTGGCCACTAAATTCCTTATGAATAGCACTGAAACACTCTCTGATATATTACTGGAAAATTTAATGAATAGCAGTGAAACATTGTCTGGTATAATACTGGAAGGTTAGCCCTTCAGTTGGAAGGCACTCAAACTACAAAGAACTGTCTCCTAAAAGTAGAAGATGTGGATGGAATAAAGCTTTCAGGACCTACATTTGCTGATGGGACATGACTCAAAATGGGAAGAAACAGTTACAAACATTCATTAATAATTGGAACATGGAATGCATGAAGTATCAATCTAGGAATAGTTGAAGTTATGAAAAATGAAATGGAGTGCATAAAGATGAATATACTAGGTATTTGTGAGCTGAAATGGACTGGTATTGGCCAATTGGAGCCAGACAATGGTATGGTCAAGAATGACAAGTTAAAGAGGAAAGTCATGACATTCGTTGTCAAAACAATATTTCAAGATCTGTCCAGAAGTACAGTGTTGTCAGTGATAGGATAACATACATATGCCTATAAGGAAGACCAGTTTAATATGACTATTATTCAAATTTATGCACCAACCACCAAAGCACAAGATAAAAATATTGAGGCTTTTCACCAATTTCTGCAGTCTGAAATTGGCTAAACATGCAATCAAAGTGTATTGATTATTACTGGTGATTAGAAAGTGAAAGTTGGAAACAATGAAGAATCATTGGTAGTTGGAACATATGGGCATGGTGATAGAAATGATGCAGGAGATTGCATGACAGAATTTTGTACGACTAAAGACTTATTCATTGAAAATTTTTTTCAACATAAACAGCAACTATTGCCAGGGGCTTGGAGGCTGCTTTTCAATTGACTGTGGCTCTTTATTAAGGCTGAGACCTGAGGTAGATGGGCAAGGGGCTTGGAGGTGGCTTTTCGCTTGGGGTTGGCTCTATATTAAGGCAGGGGCCAGAGGCAGGCAGGCCCAGAGCTTAGAGATTGCTTTTCACTTGGGGTTTGCTCTATATTAAGGCAGGGCCAGAAGTAGGCAGGTGTGGATGATTAGGAACAACTAAGGGAGATGAACATGTTTGTCAGTTTTTCATCCTGTGGTGGCTTACATGTTGCTGTGAGGCTGGAGGCTATGCCACTGAGTTGCTAAATGCCAGAAGGATTACCCAACCTTGGTGGAGAGGTTTCAGTGGAGCTTCCAGACTTAGACAGACTTGGAAGAAGGAAGAAGTGATCAGCTTCTCAAAGAGTTGGCCAGGGAAAACCTTATGAATAGCAGTGAAACACTGTCTGACACATTACAGGAAAACTTTATGAACAGCCTTGAAACATTATCTGACATAGTGCTGGAAGATGAGCACTCAAAATTTGACTGGGAAAGAGCTTACTCCTAAAGTAGAGATAACCTTAACAATATGCATAGAGTAAAGCTTTCAGGACCTCCACTGGCTGATGTGGCATGCCTCAAAATGAGCTGAAACAGATGCAAACATCCATTAATAATCAGAACATGAAATGTACGAAGTATGAATCTAGGGAAATTGGAAGTTGTCAAAAATGAAATGGAACACATAAAGGTCAATATCCTAGGGATTAATGAGCTAACGTGGACTGTTTTTGTCCATTCTGAATCAGAAACTCATATGATCTACTACACCGGGAATGACAAATTGAAGAGGAATGGTGTGGCATTCACAGTCACAAAGACCGTTTCTAGATCTGTCCTGAAGCATAATGCTATCAGTGATAGAATAATATCCATATGCCTACAAGAACACCAGTTAATACTACTATTATTCAAATTTACACACTGTGGTGATTATGTTTGTGTGTCAACTTGGCTGGGCCTGGTTAAGTGGCTGGGCAGCTGGTGATAGTTATTCCCCATGATGAGACTGGCAATCAACTCCATGGTGGGATCTACCACAAGCAGCTGAGTAGCTGCTTTTGAGATGTCTGCTTCTCGTATATAAGAAGCAGCTTTGGGAATGGTCTTTAGCTTATGGCACCTTGAACCCTGCATGTATCCATGTCATTGTTCAGGAGCCTGCCAGGCTCTTCCGACCTTGGGACTTACAATGGACTTGAATTAATGGCCTGCTAGGTGATTTGGTAATTTTGGGACTGTCTTTTTTTATTTGTCAACCTTGGGCTTGGCAGCCTCAGCAGCCAGCAGCTGTTTGAGTGAAGAAAAACCTCCAGCTTCAGTGGGCCAGGAGCTGGAGGCAGAGCTGAAGCCCAAAGCTGAGGGGCTTTCACCCAGCCCCTAGAGCATGTCACTTTGAAATCAGACTCAAAGCCTCCAAACTGTGAGAGAATAAATTCCTATTTGTGAAGGTCATCCCATTTGTGGTATCTTCTTGTGAGAGTGGCACTAGAGAACCAGAACACACACCAACCACCAAGCAAAACATGAGGAAATTGAAGATTTTTACCAATTTCAGCAGTCTGAAATTGACCGAACATGCAAACAAGATGTGTTGATTATGACTGGTGACTGGAATGCAAAAGTTGAAAACAAAGAAGAGTTACCAGTAGTTGGAAAATTTGGCCTTGGTGATAGAAGTGATACTGGAGATCACATGATAGAATTTTGCAAGACCAGTGACTTCATTGCAAATACTTTTCTTCAAGAACATAAACGATGACTATATATGTGGACTTCACCAGATGGAATGCACAGGAATCAGATTGACTACATCTGTGGCAAGAGGTGATGCAGAAGTTCAATATCTTCAACCAAAACAAGGTTAGGTGCTGGCTGTGGAACAGACCATCAACTGCTCATATCCACATTCAAGTTGAAGTTGAAGATGATTAAAATAAGTCTATGAGGGCCAAAATATGACCTTGATAATATCCTTTAGAGACCATTTAAAGAATGGATTTGATGCATTGAGCACCAATGACCAAAAATCAGACAAATTGTGGGATGACATCAAGGACATCATCCATGAAGAGAGCAAACAGTCATTTAGAAGACAAGAAAGGAAAAAAAGACCAAAATGAATGTCAAAAGAGACTCTGAAACTTGCCCTTGAACAGAGAGTAGCTAAAGCAAATGGAAGAAATGACAAGATAAGAGAGCTGAACAGAAGATTTCAAAGAGCAGCTTAAGCTGACAAAGCCAATTACTATAATTAAATGTGGAAAGACCAAAAGAGAAGAACATGCTTGGCATTTCTCAAGATGAAAGAACTGAGGAAAAATTAAGTTGCAATATTGAAAGACTCTATGGGCAAAATATTGAATGATGCAGGAAGTATCAAAAGAAGATGGAAGGAATACAGAGTCACTATACCAAAAAAAAAAAAAAAAAAAAAAAACTTGTTGATGTTCATCCATTTCAGGAGATGGCATATGATCAAGAATTAAAGGGATCGAAGGATGAAGTTGAAGCTGCATTGAAGAAACTTGCAAAGAACAAGCCTCCAGGAATTGAAGAACAAGGCTCCAGGAGTTGACACATTGAGATGTTTCAACCAATGATGCCCCACTGGCAGCACTCACTCAGTTATTCCAAGAGATTTGGAAGACAGCTGTCTGACAAACTGACTGGAAAAGAGATAAATATGTTTCCATTCAAAAGAAAGGTGATTCCAGAGAATGTACACACTATTGAACAATATCATTAATATCAAATGCAAGTAAAATCTTACTGAAGATAATTCAAAAGTGGTCGCAGCAGTATATTGACAGAGAACTTCCAGAGGTGCAGGCTGGATTCAGAAGAGGAGGTGGAATGAGGGATATCATTGCTGATATCAGATGGATCATGGCTCAAAGCAAAGGATACCAGAAAGATGTCTTCTTGTGTTTTTTTGACTATGCAAAAGCATCGGATTGTGTGGATCATGACAAATTGTGGATAACATTGAGTAGAATGGGAATTCCAGAACACTTAATTGTATGCATAAGGAACTGGTACATGGATCAAGAGGCTGTCATTCAAACAGAACTAGGGGATACTGCATGGCTCAAAATCAAGAAGGAAGAATGTCAAGGTTGTACCCTTCCACAATACTCATTCAATTTGTATGCTGAGCAAATAATCCGAGAAGCTGGATGATATGAAAAATGTGGCATCAGGATTGGAGGAAGACTCATTAACCATCTGCTGAACACAGATGACACAACTTTGCTTGCTGAAAGTGAGGATCACTTGAAGCATTTATTGATGAAGATTGAAGACTACAGCCTGCAGTGTGGATTACTCTTCAATATAAAGAAGAAGAAAAAAAAAAAAAAAAAACTCTTCACAACTGGACCAATAATGAGCATCATGATAAATGGAGAAAAGATTAAAGTTGTCATGGACTTCATATTACTGGGCTCTACAATCAACACCAATGGAAGCAGTAGTCAAGACATCAGATGACATATTGTATTGGGTAAATGTGCTGCAAAGGACCTCTTTCAAGTGATGAAGAGCAAAGATGTCTTTTTGAAGACTTTTGAAGACTAGGGTGTGCCTAACCCAAGCCATGGTATTTTCAATTACCTCTTATGTGTGTGAGAGATGGACAATGAATAAGCAATATCGGAGAAGAGTTGATGCTTTTGACTTGGAGAAGAATGCTAAGAGTACCATGCTCTTCTAAAAGGACTAAAAAATCTGTCCTGGAGGAAGTGCAGCCAGAATGCTCCTTGGAAGGGAGAATAGCCAGACTTCATCTTATCTCCTTTGGTCATGTTGTCAGAAGGACCTATTCCCTGGAGAAAGGTATCATGCTTGATAAAATGGAGGGTCAATGAAGAAGGGGAAGGTCCTCAATGAGATGGATAGACACAGTGGCTGCAATGATGGGCTCAGGTATAGCAAAGATCATGAGGCTGGCAGAGGACCAGGCAGTATTTCGTTCTGCTGTACATAGGGTCACTAAGAGTTGGAGCTGACTTGACAGCACCTAACAACACGAACAACATTGCCAGGTGGAATATACCAGAATCAGATTGACTACATGTGTGGAAAGAGGCAATAGAGAAGCTCATCGTCAGTCAAAACAAGACCAGAGCTTATTCTGGAACAGACCATCAATTGCTCATTCAAGTTGAAGCTGAAGAAAATTAAAGGAAGTCCACAAGAGCAAAAACACAACCTTGATTATGGCTCACCTGAATTTAGAGACCATCTTAAGTATAGATTTGACACATTGAACACCAATTACTGATGAGTTGTTAGACAACATCAAGAACATCATCAAAGAAGGAAGCAAAAGGTCATTGAAAAGACAGGAAAGGAAGAAAAGGCCAAAATGGATGTCAGTAGAGATTCTGAAACTTGCTTTTGAACAGGAAGTAGCTGGATCAAATGGAAGAAATGAGAAAAGAGTTGATTTCAAAGAGCAGCTGGAGAAGACAAAGTCAATTATTATAATGAAATGTGCACAGACCTGAAGTTAGAAAACCAAAAGGGAAGAAGAACACCCTCAATATTTCTCAAGGTAAAAGAATTGAACAAAAATTCAAGTCTTGAATTGTAATGTTAAAGAGTTCTATGGGCAAAATATTGAATGATTCAGGAAGCATCAAAAGAAGATGGAAGGAACACACAGTCATTGTATTAAAAAGAATTGGATAATGTTCAGCTATTTCAGGAGGTAGCATATGAACAAGAGCCAGTGGTATAGAAGGAAGAGATATAAGTTGCACTGAAGGAACTGGTGAAAAACAAGTCTCCAGGAATTGACTGAATATCCATTGAGACGTTTCATGAAATGGATGCAGTGCTGGATGTGCTTAATTGTTATGCAAGAAATTTGGATGATGGCTACCTGGCCAACTGACTGGAAGAGATAGATATTTGTGTGCATTCCAAAGAAAGGTAATACAACAGAATATGGCAGTTATCAAACAATATATCATTAATGTCACTTGCAAGTAAAATTTTGCTGAAGATAATTAAAAAATGGTTGCAGTAGTATATTGACAGAGAACTTCCAAAAATGCAAGCTGGATTCAGAAGAGGAGATGGAACAAGGGATATCACTGCTGACATCTGATGGATATGGTATCACTACAGAAGCAGATTGTCCAACCTTCCTTCCAAGGAGTGGCTGGTGGGTTTGAACCACCAGGCTTCTGGTTAGTGCTGTCTAACCAAACAAACTCACTGCCATCGAGCTGATTTCAAATCAGAGCAACCCCCATTAGGCTTCCAAGGTGGCAAATCTTTACAGAAGTAAATTGCCCTTTCTTCCTTCCACAAAACAGCTGGTGGGTTTGAACCAATAGCCTTCTGGTTAGCACTCAAATGCCTTAGGCACTTTGCTACCAGAGCTCCTTAGGTGCTGTCTAGCTGATTCTAACTCATAGTAACCCTATGTCCTACACAAGGAAACATTGCCAGGTCATACACCATCCTCACAATCCTTTCTATGCTTAAGCCCATCTTTGCAGCCACTCTGTCAATTCATCTTGTTGAGTGTCTTCCCCTTTTTTCATATCAGTTCTTTGTAGTTGTGAATTTCGGTGCACATATATTACCTCATTAAAGGGACAAATGAGAAAATTCAATGATTTTCGGCAAAAGATGAGTTTAATTTTCTCTTCTCATAATGAGACACGAGGAGCATGTGAATTAGTTTCATTTTTGTTATCTATGAGTAGTCAAAATGCAGTTGGAATAGGGTATTGAATGGAAGAATGCCATACTCTCAGCCCGTGTGATTAGAAAACAGAAAATTATTTTTGGAACCACACAAATTATGATAGATTGCAAAACAGCAATAAATACACTGAAGGAAGAAGCAAGAAAAACAACTGAATCTTATGAATCAAATAAAAAGCATGAGGAAAAAAATTAAGGTATTAATACCCTGTGTTATTTTTCTAGTGCTGCTATAACAAAAATACCACAAGTGGATGACTTCTACAAACAGCAACTTATTCTCTCACATTTTAAGTGTCTAGAAGTCTGAATTCAGGGCCCCAGCTCTAGGGGTAAGCTTTCTCTCTTTGTCACCTCCAGGGAAAGATCTTTGTCTCTTTTTAACATCTGTGGGACTAGTGTGCCTAAGAAATTTCCATGTCTCTTGGCCTCAATCTTACCCTAGGTATAGTAGGTTCTCAGTGAAGACCCTGACTGCAAAGGGCATGCTTCTTTCTTGGCTCTTTATTGGTGGTAGGAGGTCCCATTCTCTCAGCCTGCTTCTCTCTCTTTTTATCTCAAGATCTATCCCGAAGTATAATTCTGTCATTGATAGGATAATATCCATATGCTTACAAGGAAGACCAGTTGATGCTACAATTATTCAAATTTACACATAACTACTAAAGGCAAAGATGAAGAAAAGGAAGATTTTTACCAACATCTGCAGTGTGAAATTTATCAAACATGCAGTCAATATGTACTGATAATTATTGGTGATTGGAATGCAAAAGTTGGAAATGAAGAATCATTGGGTATTAGAAAATAAAGCCTTGGTGATAGAAATGATGCCGGATACATGCCAGAATTTCACAAGACCATTGATTTATTCAATGCAACTACATTTTTCAGTAACATAAGTGGCAGCTATACAGATGGACTTCACCAGATATGCAAAAATTAGATAGATTAGATCTGTGGGAAGAGGTGATGGAGAAGCTGAATATCATCATCAAAACAAGGCCAGGAGCTAACTCTGATCAGACCATCAATTGCTAACATGCAAGTTCAAGTTGGAGCTGAAGAAAATTAATACAAGTCCACCAGAGTGGATTGACACAGTGGCTGAGATGATGGGCTCAAGTATAGCAGGGATTGTGGAGCTGGCACGTGATTGGGCAGTGTTTTGTTCTGCTGTGTATGGGGTCACAATGAGTTGGAAATGACTCATCGGCACCTAACACAACAACAACAGAGTCAAAATATAACTTTGGTTATATCTCGCCTGAATTTAGAGACAATCTAAAGATTTGACACCTTATACAACAATGACTAAAGATGAGATGAGTTGTTGGATGACATCAAGAACATCATCCAGGAAGAAAGCAAAAGATCACTAAAAAGGCAGGAAAGGAGGAAAAGACCCAAACAGATGTCGGAAGAGACTCTGAAACATTCTCTTGAACATGGCGTAACTAAAGAAAATAGAGGAAATGTTGAAATAAAAGAACTCAATAGAAGATTTCAAAGGTTGGCTCCAGAAGACAAAGTAAAGTATTATAATGAAATGAGAAAAGAGCTGGAGTTATAAAACCAAAGGGGAAAAACAAACTTAGCATGCCTCAAGCTGAAAGAACTGAAGGAAAACTGTAAGCCTTGAATTCCAGTATTGAAGGATTCTATGGGCAAAATACTTTGGTCATGTTGTCAGAAGGGACCATTTCATGGAGAAGGATGTCATACTTGGTAAGGTGGCTGCGACGATGGGCTCAAATACAGCAGGAATCATGGAGTTGGTGCGGGATCGGGCAGTGTTTCATTCTGCTGTGCATGGGGTAGCTTTGAGTCAGAAACAACTCGATGGCACCTAACAACAACAACAAAAATGGGCAAAATACTGAATGATGCAGGAAACATCAAAAGAAGATGGAAGGATACATAAGTCACTGTATCAAAAAGAATTGGTCAATATTCAGCTATTTCAGGAGGCAGGATATAATCAAGAACCCATGGTATTGAAAGAAGAGATCCAAGATGCACTGAAGGAATTTGTGAAAAACAAGGTCCCAAGAATTGAAGAAATGAGATATTTCAACAAATGGATATAGCACTGGCCGCAATTACTCATTTATGCAAAGAAATTTGGAGGACAGCTACCTGCACAACTAACTGTTGTTGTTATGCACAGCAGAATAAAACACCGCTCGGTCCCACGTCAGCTCTGTGATCCCTACTATACTTGACCCCATAGCCTCAGCCACTGTGCCATTCCATCTTGTTGATGGCCTTCCCCTCCTTCATTGACACTCCACCTTACCAAGCACGACATCCTTCTCCAGCGAATGGTCCCTTCTGACAGCATGAACTAAGTAGGTGAGATGAAGTCTGGCCATTCTTGCTTCCAAGGAGCTTTTCATATGCACTTCCTCCAGGACATATTTGTTAGTCCTGTTAGCAGCCCATGATACTTTCAGCATCCTTCACCAGAACCACATCTCAAAAGCATCAATTCTTCTTTGGTCTTCTTTATTCATTATCCAGCTCTCCCATGCATATGAGGCAATTGAAAATATCGTGGCTTGTATCAGGTGCACCTTAGTCCTCAAGGAGACAACTTAGCTCCTTAGCACTTGAAAGAGGTCCCTTGCAGAGCTAACTTGCCCAGTGCTATATGTTGTCTAATGTCCTGACTCCTGCTTCCATTGGTGTCGATTGTAGAACCAAGCAATGGGAAGTCTTTGACAACTTCAATATTATCCCCATTTATCGTGATGCTATTTATATGTCCAGTTGTGAGGATTTTTGTTTTCTTTATAAGGAGATGTAATCCATACTGCAGACTGTATTCTTCAATCATCAGTAATTGCTTCAAGTCATCCTTTCAGCAAGCAAAGTTGTGTTGTCAGCATATTGCAGGTTATTAATAAGCCTTCCTCCAATCCTGATGCCACATTCTTTATTATATAGTCAGCTTCTTGGATTATTTGCTAGCATACGGATTGAATAAGTATAGTGAAAGGATACAACCCTGACAGACTTCCTTGTTGATTTTAATCCTTGCAGTGTCCCCTTGTTCTGTTCAAACGACAGCCTCCTGGCCAATGTACAGGTTCCTTATGAGTACAATCAAGTGTTCAGGGATTCCCATTCTTCTCAATGTTATCCATAATTTGTCATGATCCACACAATCAAATGCCTTTGCATAGTCAATAAAACACAAGTAAACATCTTTCTGGTATTCTTTGCTTTGAGTCAGGATCCATCTGACAGCAGCTATGATATCCCTTTCTCCATGTCCTCTTCTGAATCCAGCTTGCATTTCTGGAATTTCTTTGTCAATATATTGCTGCAACTCTTTTTGAATTATCTTCTGTAAGGTTTTACTTGCATGCGATCTCAATGATATTGTTCAATAATTTTCACATTCTGTGGTATCACCTTTCTTTGGAATGGGTACAAATATGGATCTCTTACAGTCAGTTGGCCAGGTAGCTGTCTTCCAAATATCTTCACATAACTGAGTGAGTGCCACCAGCTGGGCATTCATTTGTTGAAACATCTCAATGGTATTCTGTCAATTCCTGGAGCCTTGTTCTTTGCCAATTCCTTCAGTGCAGCTTTGACTTCTTCCTTCAACACTATTGCTTCTTGATCATATGTCATGTCCTGAAATGGATGTACATCATCAACCAGTTATTTTTGGTACAGTGACTCTGTGTATTCTTTCCATCTTATTTGATGCTTCCAGCATCATTCAATATTTTGCCCATAGATACTTTCAATATTGCAACTCGAGGCTTTAGTACTTTCCTCAGTTATTTCAGCTTGAGAAATGCTGAGCATGTTCTTCCCTTTTGGTTTTCTAACTCCAGGTCTTTGCACATTTCATTATAATAATTGGCTTTGCCTGCTCGATCTGCCCTTTGAAATCTTTTGTTCAGCTCTTTTATTTTATCTTGTCATTTATTCTTCACAATTCCATTTGCTTTAGCTACTCCCCACTCAAGGACAAGTTTCAGCGTCTCTTCTGACATCCATTTTGGTCTTTTCTTCCTGTCTCATCCTTTTAATTACTTCTTGCTTTCTTCATGGGTGATGTTCTTCACGTCATCCCATAATACTTCTGGTTTTCAGTCATTGGTGTTCATTGCATTAAATCTATTCTGTAGATGGTCTCTAAATTTAGGAAGACTTACTAACTGTAAGAGGTCCATACTTGTACACATTCCAAGAAAGGTGATCCAACACATTGTGGAAATTATTGAACAATAATCATTGATATCACACACAAGTAAAACCTGGCTGAAGTTAATTAAAAAATGATTGTGGCAGTATATTGACAGGAAACTTCCAGAAATGCAAGCTGGATTCAGAAGAGGATGTGGAATAAGGGTTATTATTGTTGATGTCAGATGGATCTTGGCTGAAAGCAAAGAACACCAGAAAGATGTTTACTTGTGTTAGATTGACTATGCAAAGGCATTCTACTGTGTGGATCATAACAAATTATGAATAACATTGGGAAGAATGGGAATTCCAGAACACTTCATTGTTTTCATGAGGAACCTGTACATAGACCATGAGGCTGTCGTTAAAACAGAATAAGGGGATTCTGCATAGTTTAAAAACAGGAAGGGTGTCTGTCAGGGTTGTATCCTTTCACCATACTTATTCAATCTGTATGCTGAACAAATAATCTGAGAAGGTTGACTATATTAAGAATACTGCATAAGGTTTGGAGGATGACTCATTAACAACCTGTCATATGCAGATGACCCAATATTCCTTGCTGAAAGTGAAGATAACTTGTAACACTTATTGATGAAGATCAAAGACCATAGTCTTCAGTATGGATTACACATCAACATAAAGAAAATGAAGATTCTCAAATCTGGAACAATAAGAAACATCATGATAAAATGAGAAAAGATTGAGATTGTCAGGGATTGCCTTTTACTTGGATACACAGTCAACACCCATGGAAGCAGCAGTCAGGAAATCAGAGGTCATATTGCACTAGGCAAATCTGCTCAAAAGACCTCTTTAAAATGTTAAAAAAAAAAAAAAAAGCAATGATGTCACTCTGAAGACTATGGTGCACCTGACTCAAGCTATAGTATTTTCAATATCCTCATAGGCATATCAAAACTGGACAATGAATAAGGGAGAGCAAAAAGGAGTTGATGTCTTTGATTGTGGTGATGGTGAAGAATGCTGAAAATACCATGGGCCACCAGAATGAGGAACTCTATCCTGGAAGAATCCAGCCAGAATGGTCTTTGGAAGTAAGAATGGCCAGACTTCATCTCACCTACTTTAGTCATGTTGTTTGACGGAACCACTCCTTGGAGAAGGATATTATGCTTGGTAAAGTAGTGGGTTAGTGAAGAAGGGGAAGACCCTCAATTAGATGGATTTACACAGGAATTGGCAAAAAAAAAAAAAAAAGTACCATGGGCTCAAACATGGCAAAGATTGGGAGGATGGCACAGGATTGGGCAGTGTTTCCTTCTATTCTACATAGAGTCATGTTCTATGAGTCAAAACTGACTGGAAGGCACCTAACAGCAAAAGCAACAAAATAAAAGGTGATGCAGTTCACACCCTGGGGAAACTTTCTTCCATTGCATCAGGGTTTTGACCTAAGTAAGGGTATTACATACCACCCTCATCCTGCCTCATTAACATAACAAAATCCTAATCCTCATTAATATAACTTAATTCTGCCTCACTAACAGGTAGAGGTCAGATTTACAACACATCACAAATAGAAGATAATTACATCAGATCACATCATGAGGAATGTTACATAACTGCCAATCCAATGGCAATCATGGTCCAGATAAGTTAACACATACTTTGGGGTACAGAATTCAGTTCATAACATCAACTTGGAAATCACTTGGTATAAAAACATATTTTGAAAATATTTAGAAAAATAGATATGAAAATGTGATTTGAAATGCTTATGGAAGATTAACTATAGAAGGAATCATTCTTTGTTTACTGATACCAGCTAAAGTTAATGTAATGGTACCTGTAATGACTGCTAACCAGAAGGCTGGTAGTTCAAACCCACGAGCCACTCCTCAGAAGGAAGATGGGGCAATCTACTTCCGTAGTGATACTTCCTCGGAAACCCAAGGAGGGGTCACTATGAGTCGGGTCTGACTCAATAGCACATAACAACAACAACAATGTAAAGCCTATAGTTATACATTTTCCCCAAATTCTCTAACTCAAAGTATCTGTTATCTCACTATAAAATTAAATTTTACTTATAGTGTACAGCTATCAATATCTGGGAGGTAAATCTTAATATAACTGGAAAAAATATTAGACATTCTTCTGAAATTCTTTCACCCAACCTCAATTCCTAACGCCAGTTATCAAAGAACTTAATAAGGAGATCTTTTAATTTCTTAAATAATATCTCAAATTAGACAAAAATCAAGTCACTTGAATTTATGGGTAGGGAATGAAAAGAGCTGAGTGCTTAAGAAAATGAGGGGATTTGTTTTACAGTCTCTGAATGAGCAAAGAGCAAGAAATAAGGAAAGGGACACTGAAGTAAAGAGGATAGAAAAAGAAGAGAAAGAGCCAGGAAAAGAAAGATGGAGGGAGAATGAGAACAGAGAGAGAGTCAGCAAAGGAAATGTGTCAAGTTGTAAAAGACTGAGCATGGGTTTTGGAAATATCTAAAGAAATTTAAAGAAAAATTATACTTCATATTCAATTTCAAAATGTTTATATTTTGACAATGTACATTTATAAGTCCCAAACTGTAAGTGACGTGCCATGCACAATATGGTTTCCTGAGAAAGAGAGCATGTGTATGTGTGTGTGAGAGACTCAAATTGTTCTATATCCTAATTTAGCAAGTAGAAACTGGGATTTTAAAAGCTTGCAAGCAGCCATCTACATGCAACTATGGGTCTCCTCATTCAGAGCAAAGAAGAATGAAGAAAACCAAAGACAAATGGAAACAATTAGTCCAAGGAACTGGTACACCATGCAATCCTCAGCCTATATGACTGCAAGACCAGAAGAACTAGATGGTGCCCAGCTATCACTGTCAACCACTTAGAGGGGAATCTATGTTGGAGATCCTGGATAGAGTTAGAGAACAATATAGAAAAAAACTCAAAAATCATAAAAAAAGGGGGGGACAGGTTTGCTGGCCAGATAGAGCCTGGTGGAACCCCTGAGAATACGATGACCCCTGAGTTGCCCTTCAGATCTGGAATTGAACCCATCCCTGTGTCTTCCAGCCAAACAAAAGACGGTCATATGAGCTGAACATTTACATTAGGTAGATACAGGGGAGATGGCTCATGGAAATATAGAAGGGTTGTGTATGCACAGGTAGACAGCTCAGGGGGTAGGCAGGAGTGCATGGAGGGAAGGACATAGGGAAGAGGTAACTATGTGGAGTGAATGGGAAGAGAGCTGTTGCATTCTGGGAAATTGCAGTCAATGTCATGAGACAAAGTGTATGTGAACTGCTGTATGGAAAATGAATTTGCTCTGTAAACTTTCACTCAAATCGCAATAAATATATATTTTTTTTTTTTTAGAAAAATCAAGATGTTTATACTGAATATGATGAATTTGGGACATTAGTAAAAATAAGAATACCAAAAGAAAAATTGAAAAGTGAGAAAACTAAACATTATATAATTTAATGTTTTCCTTGTGCTGGCCACATTGGTAAGAACCAGCATCAGACTTTGAGCTTTGGTTTATAAGGGAAAGTCAGATATCATTATAAGTTTACTTCTATTTACTGCCCACTAAAGACTAGGAAGGGCTGCTGATAAACCAGTTTATCAGCTTCTAAACAGTTATTATGTTTAGAATGGTTAATAGCTTCACCAGAATGTCTCTGAATTCCCAGGAGCCAAGGGGTTCAGGTGAGTGTCTGTTTTAGATGAGGCAGGTGGAGTTTGCTAACTTCTTATGATTCCCTCTGGCACATGCTTCAGTTTCAGTTATTCATTTCTAGTATCCCCTTTTTTCAGCCACAGAATCCAACACTTCTCTTCCATGTTCTTAATTACTCTGAGACACTAATAAAAAGTGATCAGTTCTATTTAGCCTAGCAAAATTTTGCTGAAGTGTATTCAGAAGTGGCTGCGCCATACCACAAGCTAGATTCAGAAGACCTGGAAGAATGGATATCATTGCTAATGTCAGATGAATCTTGCCTGAAAGCATAGAATACCAGTAAGATGTTTACCTGTGCTTTATTGACTAAACAAAGTCATTTGACTATGTTGTTGTTATGTGCCATCAAGTAGAACCTGACTCATAGAAACCCCTACTTGGGTTTCTGAGGGAATATCACTATGGAAGTAGATTGCCCAAACTTCCTTCCAAGGACTGGGTGGTGGGTTTGAACCACCAGCCCTCTGGTTACCAGTCAAGTGCCTTAGGCACTATGCTACTATGTAGATCATAATAAATTGTCAGAAACATTATGAAGAATGGGAATTCCAGAATACTTAATAGTGCTCATGTAGAATCTATACATGAAGTGAAAGATAGCTATTTGACCAGAGCAAAGAGACAGTGTGTGGTTCAAAATAGGCAAAATGTGTGGTAGGGTTGTATATTTTCATGCTATTTATTCAATCTGTATGCTGAACAAATAATCTGAAAATAATGTGGCATCAGGATTACAGGAAGACATATTAGCAACTTGTGACATGCAATGACACAACCTTACATGCTGAAAATGAAGGCAACAGGAAGCACTTACTGATAAAAGTCAAAGACTATTGACTTTACTATGGATTATGTGAAGAAAACAAAAATCCTCACAACTAGGTAAAAAATTAGCATTATGGTAAGTGAAAAAAAACTGAAATTGTCAAAGATTTCTTTCTGTCTGGATCAACAATCAATGTCCATGGAAA
>NW_006922032.1:1980430-1983502 GCF_000298275.1 Orycteropus afer afer | reverse complement strand
AAAAAATCTCTTTAGAGTTCTAAAAAACAAAGATGTCACTTTGATGACTAGGGTGCCCTAACCCAGACCTTAGTCTTGTCAAACACCTCATATGCATGTGAAAACTGGACAATGAAAACAGAAAACAAAAGGAGAAATGATGTATTTGAATTAATTGTGAAATAATAATGAAGAATATTGAATATACTGTAGAATGTCAGAAGAAAGGACAAATCAGTCTTAGAAGAAATAAAATCAGAATGCGCCTTATAAGAGAGAATGATGAGACTTAATTTTGCTTACTTTGTACAGGCCATCAGGAAAGACTAATTCCTAGAAAAAAGGTATTATGTGGCATAAAGCAGAGGGTTCACAAAATGAGGGAAATCCTTAATGAGATGGATTGATGAAATTGCCACCCAGTGGGCTCTAACATGTCAAAGATCATGATGACGGCACAGGACTGGGCAATGTTGAATTCTGTTGTGCATAAGGTGGCCATACACTGGTGTCAACTGGAAAGCAACTAACTACAACAATAACAAAAATCTTTAAATTGCAATTAGAAAGTGTGCCTTAGCTAAAAAGCCTGAAAAACCAACTAGATCATTCTTTAATGACAAGATTTATTCCACTTGACAACCTGGGATAGAAGAAGGATGAAGAGAAGTGGACTGTTGTGGACTGAATAATTTTCCCAAAATATGTGTTGATATCCTAGCATGATATCTGTAAATGTGACCCTGTGTGGAGATAAGAGTGTTCTTTTGTTATGTTAATGAGACCATGCCTGTATAGGGTGAATCCTAAATCTAATCACTTCTGATTTATAAAAAAGAGGAAAAATAGACACAGAGACTCACACAGGGAAAAGACAGATGCCACAGAATGCCAAGGAACTCCAGGAAACACCAAAGAATTCCTGGGGCTACCATAAAGGAAGGACATTCCCTTAGAGCCACACACTGATGTGAATTTCTAGCCTCCTTAACTATGAGAAAATAAATTCCTGTTCTTTAAAGCCATCCACTTGTGATATGTTTTTCCTACGGCAGCACTAGGTAACAAAGACAGGAATCCATCAAGATGAAAGCTATTTTCTATTAATCAATAATATTAAACACCTATTTCTAAACCTATTGATAACTCCCCCCTTCCCCTGTGGATGGATCTGGGGATAATTACCTTATTTGAGCTAGCCTGATCATAGATTCAAGAACAAAGAAAACCAAAAACTCCCTGAGTTCTCCCTTGACAATTATTTAATAGTAACATTGTTTTTCACTGAGTAGGGCTTGAGTTCCAGAGAGCAGACTCCACTCTAGCTGGTTTCAACAGGAGGGGTTTATCCCTGACTATGAAATAGCTCACAGAATTTGGAGAATGCTAAAGAAACAGACTCAAGGCTGAACTTTGAACAATGAATCCTAAAGTCATATAGCTTCCAGAAATGTATGTAAAACCATATATTAGAATCAGACCACTCCAGAGTCCATTGCCCTGGAATACTGAGGAAACTATGGAAAAAATATTGACTACTAAATTAGGAAATTATTGTTACAGATTATGGCTCCAAAACATGTCATAATTAAAATATTATCCATGAATAAAATGAATGTTTCACGATCAATTCCTTTCTCCATATAGTGTCTCTGTTCCAATTTCTGGTCATGAGGGTGCATTTCATTGGTTGAAATTAAATAGTATATGGAAACCTTAGGGAATCTGGCAAATGTTGTTTTTACTGTGCACCTATTACACACTTGAAAGAGGATAGAATGCATTTTTGAGTGAATTAATTATTGGTACCAATTACATATTTATCTTGATTATGACCTCAGGGAGTTCATATAGTAATATAGTCTATTAATTGGAATATTTAGAATAACCAGCATTTATGAATAAAACATGAGAATAAAATTTGAAAATTCTTACTAATATCAGGGAAACTTCAGTAATGTAAAATTATGGTTCTCAATTAACGTTGTATAATCTATTCAGGAACATTTCCAATATGTAGGGATGTTGTTAGTTATTATAATGACTGGGAAATACTATGGACATGTAGCAGATAATAGCGAACTTCTCACCTCATGGAGTACACTAGAAAATTTGACACAATGAAGAATTGTTCAATTCAAATGTAAATAGCATCCCTGTTGAGAAACTTTGGCGTAGATAATCTCTAAACAGTTTCCATATCCTATATCATCAGCAGAAAAATTACTGATTTGAATATAATTTATTTTTTTCCTACTGTTTCGTGGAAGCACACCTACCCAGATGACTGTTAATATGTAAATAGGTTTTTCTAAAAAAAGAAAAGGAGCATGCATAAAAGAGATGACTATTGTATGAGTAAGATAACCATTTAATTTTACTAAACAGTGATACAAAAGTGAGTTCCCCTAATCAAGATGATTTGCATCACCAGAGACCTTGTTAGAAATGCAAAATTTCTGCCTGTATCAAACTTGCTGAATTAAAATTCTGAGGTACAGGGAAGCAATGTGTGTTTTAACAAGCCCTCCAGGTGATTTTGATGCACTCTATATTTTGAGAACTGCTGAAATAAATGCCTTAAAGAATGAATATTGTAAATTTTTGTTGCTACTAAAAAGTTTTCATCTATAGTACATGTACTCTTAGGAAAAAAATATTTTATACGAAGTTGGCCTACATTGGGAAGAATATTGGTCTTTCTAATTATGATCACCACTAGGCATGATGCCCAAGCATATATGGAGAATAATAATAATAATAATAATAATAATAACTCACTATCATGGAGTCAGATCCAACTCATGGTGACTCATCCTTGATTTTCTGAGGCAGTATCTCTAGAGAAGTAGATTGCCCAATCTTCCTTCCAAGGAGTGGCTGGTGGGTTTGAACTGCCAGCCTTCTGGTTAGCAGTTAAATGCCTTAGGCACTACAGCACCAGAGCTCCCATGTGGAAAATAAATTCTCCTATATACTCACACTAGGGAATCGCACCAGGAAAACTACTAATGGGTATATAGTTTTCTATGGCTTAAGAAATAAACATAAGTTTGCTGTTGTTATGTTGTTATGTGCTGTTGAGTCACACCG
>NW_006922032.1:1971741-1979640 GCF_000298275.1 Orycteropus afer afer | reverse complement strand
GAAGTAGGATTGCCCAACCTTCCTTCCGAGGAGTGGCTGGTGGGTTTGAACCGCCAGCCGTCTGGTTAGCAGGCAAGTGTCTTAGCCACTACGCTGTCAAATTATATCATTACATAACTGCTAAACTATTGAGGATTGTGGTCCATCCAAGATGACACATGTTTTGGGGGACACAATTCAATGAATGACATTTCACTCTTTGACCCCCCAAAAATTCATGCCATTGTCAGAGGCAAAACATTTTCACTTCATCATATCATCTCAAAGTCTTAAATCAACTCCAAGTCCAAATTCATCCTAGGGCAAAATTCTTCATCTGTGAATCTATAATATAGATAATATGCTTCCAAAATACAATGGTGGAATAGGCACAAGTTAGGCATCCCCATCACAAATGAGAGAAATTGAATGGAAAGAAGGAATAGCTAGCACCAAGCAAATCAAAATCTCAGCAGAAAAATATATTTTAACTCTCAAGCCTTAAAAATAATCTTCTTTGAGACCACCTAGGCAATGACCCTTCTCTCCAGATTCTAGATGTGGCCATGCTGTCTGGATTTTGGTTGGAGGCCCCTCAGCCTTTGGCTTCAGCTCTACCTTTCAGTCCCACTCAGATAGCAACTCTGCTCCCTCGACTTTGGTCAGTCCCATTACCCTAGTCCAATTGAGTTTTGACCTTAATCCCTGGGCCCCAGCACACCCCATTCTGCCTTTTGGGCATAGGAGTCTCATCCTTTCAGCTTTGGGTAGCAAATCTCGCCCCGTATTGCTGGCACTTGTGAATGGCAGCCCCATCCTCCAAAGCTGAGTTAGTGGTGAAGATCTGATTCTGAAACCAAGGTGGCTGTGACATCACCTTCTGAAACTCCAGAGGGCATAACTCCATCCTTTGAGATCCCAAAGGCTATTGCCCCAACCTTCAACACTGAGGCAGCTCGGCTTCTTATGTTCTTTCTCTCTTCAGCTTCTCCTTCCTGGTTCCTTGGCCTCTCAGTATCTCAGCCCCTCAGTGTCTTGGCCCCTCAGGTCTCTTGAGATAGCCCAGTCTCTGCCATGCTTAAGCAAGTATTACAAAGGTCTTTAGCTCTACTGATAAGTGCTAGGAACCACTCTCCTCCTCCAGTAAGCCTAGTCTTTAGGGTGTTTAGCTCTCTTATTCCACACTTCAGCAAGCCTAGCTCTGCTTACAAGTGCTTGGAGACACTGCTCAACCAGGAAGCCACGTGCCTGAAGACATTTAGCTCTCTCTTGCTCTCTGGGTGGCTGCCTTGCTTTAAGTAACTGGTTTCCTGGTTCCGCTGCTGCCATTTCTCTGTCATGCTTCTCACCATCTGTGCCATCTCTGATGTTACAGTTATCTTTACTTCCTTCTGAAGCCTTACCAGAATTGCTTTTGACATCCATAATTTCACCAACAGTCTCTTCAAGGTAATCTAGGTTTTTACTATTAGGCACTTTAAAACTTTTCCAGCTTCTACTCATTACCCAATTCTAAAACTGCTTCCACATTTTAGGTATTTTTTAGAGCAAACTCTGTCTTAGTGATGCTATAACAGAAATACCACAAACAGAAATTCATTCTCTCACAATTTAGGAGGTAGAAGTCGGAATTCAAGACACCAACTCTTCGAGAAGGCTTTCTCTCTGTCACCCCTGGGGAAATGTCCTTTTCTACTTTCAACAGCTATGGGACTGGTGTCCTTTGGAAATTTCCACGTGTCTTGGCATCAATCTTCCCAGGGATCTAAGAGGTTCTAAATGCAGGGCTCCTGGGTCCAGAGGACATACTCCACTTCTAGCTCTTCTTTCTTGGTATTAGTAGGTCCCTCTGCCTCCACTTGTTTCTCTTTCCTTTTATCTCTTGTGAGATAAGAGGTGATATATGCCACACCCTAGGAAAATGTCCCCAAAATTGGATCAGGGATGAGACCTGAGTGAGGGTGTTACATCCCACCCTAATCCCCCAATAACTACTTGGCCTATCACATCATTGGGGTTCATTGCATCACTACATAATTGCCAGATTACATAACTGCCAAACCACTGATAATCATGGCCCAAGCAAGCTGCTGACACATGTTTGAGGGACACAGTTCAATCTATGACACTCACATCAATCAGAGTTTTGAGACATTTTTTTTTTTCCCCTAATGAATAAGCTTGACTTTTAAAAGTCCATTGGTGTATATATACATTGATGATTGCCTCTATTTCAATTTTATATTAAAATAGAAAGAACCCATGTGGAGAAAGTGTTTATAACAATCAAATTCAAATAAATGAAAATCATCCCTTAATAAGGCAGTATCCAATACTGGAGCTGAGATTTCAGTTTCCTTGGCCTTCAGGGATCAGAACACATATTCCTCACACACAATAACATCTGACTGTTCTGATGCTATATTTAATTGTATATGCTCCCATTATGGTTTCATTGCCAAATGGATTCTGAACCTTTATGATATTATTGAGAAGCCACAAGGCCATTGGTAATAGGGGTAGAGTTCTATGACTAGCTCTTTAGCTTTTTCCAGATGTGACTTCGCATAAATTAGCTACCTTTCCTTTGATTCAGCTAAAACTGCAATTTATGTTGGCTTGCGGCAAAGCTAACTGCAGGTAATTTCAACATAAAATCTAAGAATCATATCACTAGTTATATTTTCCTTAGAATTTTATGTAGGTTAACTTTTACCTTAAAAGATTTCTAAATAGTTATAATGCCTTTGTTTGGAACAGTGTAAATTGCTATAAAATGCTAACTAATGATATTAATCATTGGAATAAATCCTAATTGAGAGACTAATAATAACTCACTGCCAGCAAAATCATTGGAATACTTTTAGTTGTGCTAATATTATAGAGAAGAAATAAGCAAAGATTTTAAGATGATAATGTATTATTCAACAGGCCCACTACATTATTCTCTTGGGTCTTCTCATTTGAGATTGCCTGCCTGCTAATTGCTTTAACATTTTCTAACAAGTGTATTACTGAGCCAAGAATGTCCAGCGACCAAATCACTGATGCTTGGGGCAGGTGGGCCACAGCTGCATGAGACATAAAATCACAGCTGGAATGTTGCTTTTCTTTGTCTAATTTTATCTTGAAATATAACGCTTAAAACTGGAAGAATGACCAAATAATTATTTAGGAAAACTGTTCAGCATTTCACAGTTTTTTCCTACACTTCACTTCAAATGGAAACCTGAAAGGTTATGTTACAGTCTTTTATTACTAAGGTTCATTATTCCTTCTACAACATACAAATTAGAGACATTTCTTGTTTCAAATATATGTAATTGATTTAGCTGAACTCTGATCATTGAAGGAGCTCTGGTGGCATGGTGCCTAAGGTATTTGACTGCTAACCAGAAGGCTGGTGGTTCAAACTCACCAGCCACTTCTGGGAAGGAAGGTTGGGCAATCTACTTCCTTAGTAATACTGCCTCAGAAACCCAAGGAGGGGTTGCTATGAGTTGGATCCAACTCTATGGCAGTGGGTTTTTCTGATCTTTGAAAGTAAACCATTTTATTAACCAGAATATTTGCAATGTTTGTAAAGTAAGGCTATAGATTAACAAATATTGTTTACGATATGATAAAGTTATACCTGTGGAGAATTTATTCAAAATCTACAAAAATAAAATGTGGGTAGATACTACACAAAAAACGTATTTAATAAAACATTGTATAATTTTATTTCTTTTTTCTTTATAAGAAAGTTGTGCACAAAAATACTAACTTAAGTCATTTTTAAAATAATAACCTGATTTATGATAATTATTACCAAGTACACAAGACCATGAATTTGGCTCTGATGACATAATGCCTAAGGTATTCGACTGCTAACCAGAAGGCTGGCAGTTCAAACCCACCAGCCACTCCTCGGAAGAAGGGGTCACTATGAGTCAGAACCAACTTGTCAGCAGTGCATTGTTTTTTTCTTTTTTTTGTTTTTTTTTTTTTTGATCCAGAAGACTGGAAAGGAATTAATGCCTTTGAATTATAGTGCTGATGAAGAGTATTGCTTAAACCATGGATTACCAGAAGAATGAACAAATCTGCCGTGAAAGAAGTATAGGTGGAAGTCTCCTTAGAAGTGAGGATGGTGAAACATTGTCTCACATAATTTTGTGATGTTATAAGGAGGCACCAGTGCCTGGAGAAGGACATAATGCTTGGTAAAGTAAATCAGTGAAAAAGAGGAAAAACTTCAGTGAGATAGTGGCTGCAACAGTGGGCTCAGACATAACAATGATTAGGAGGATGCACAAGACCTTGGCTTCAGCTCTGCCTCTTGCTGAAACTGCCCACTGAAACTGAATGCCTCCTTCACTCAGGCAGCTGTTTGCTGCTGAGGCTGACAAACCCAAGGTCAACAAGTAAACAGTCAAAGTCCTGATATTACCAAACCACGTGGGAGGCCACTGATTCAAGTCCATTAAGTGTCCCAAGACCAGCCGACAATATGGCACATGGCAGACTGCTGAATAAGGACTTGGCTACGTGCAGGATTTAAATGTGCCAAAAGCTAAAGACCATTCCTAAATCTTCTCTTTATATTCTGGGCACAGACCACATCGCTAAGGCAGCTACTCAATGCTCACAACAGATTCCATCATGGAGTTGATCATCTGTCTTATCATGGGAAATACCACATCCAACTGTCTACCCACTCAAAACCAGCCCAGAAAATTGGACATATAACTTTAACTATCACAGTGGATAAAAGTGTTAGTTTCCTATTAAATAAATAAAGGCATTCTAGTTTCAAAATTCTGAAAGTAGATGCTGTTGTGTTTACTTCTACTCAATTTAAAGCCTGGAAAAGAAAGCCTTTACAGTTTGTTGAAGACTGCTGCTACCAGTAATCCGTGGAGTACAGAGACAATTCATATAGATTTGTTTTTCAAAGCAACTTTAAATATTTCAAAATATTAATGAATGACCCTTTATATGGTGCAACTGATACAAGTTTGTGAATCTTCCATTTGTTAAATCTTCTCACTATCTTTGTGTTTAACATGAAATACATTCCCAGACATTGTCCTGATACTAATGAGAGGCCACAATTGTCAGCCAATAGAATCTATCTTCATTATAAAGACTGAAGTTAGTTGAAGATACTTCCTTCTTTCTACTGCCTCCTAACAATATGTGTCTTTTGATTAAGCAATGTTATTGAATGTCCTTTTTATTTTTTTCTCAAGGTATATTAATTCCAAATAAATGGTATAAGAAAGAACATTCAATGAAAGCATCTCTCTGACCACATCTTTCCTGCACAAGGTATGTCTACAACCTCATTCAATCACTTAAAGCTTTCATTCAATTGTTGTTGTGTGTTGTAGAGTTGATTTTTGACTTATAGAAACCCGGTGTGACATAGTAGAACTGCTCTATATAGAGGGTTTTCTAGGCTGTAAACTTTAAGGGAGCAGATTGCCAGGTCTTTCTCCTGCACAATCCATGAGGGGGTTCAAACTGCCAATATTTTGGTTAGCAACTCAGCCACTTAACCATTGCACCACCAGGGCCATTGTTTTCATTACACTGTGAATTGACTTACCCTTAATGTTTTTCCAGATGGAGCCCTGATGATGCAGTGCTTAAGCGCTCAGTTGTTAACCAAAAGTTCTGCAGTTGGAACCCACCAGCAGCTCTTTAGTAGAAAGATGAGATAGTCACTTCTTTACAGAGTTACAGGCTTGAAAACCTATGGGGCAATTCTACTCTGTCCTAGAGGCGAGCTACAATTTGGAATCAACTCAATGTCAATGGGTTTGGTTTTGAGTTTAATGTTTTATCATGAAACAACTGTGCCTTGAAAATATTGCAATTACTTTAATTCAACAAGATTCAGACTTTTGCATATGAATTTTATAGAAAAGGGTAAAATTTGGCAATGAATTTTAGAGCTGGAAATTTTCTTCTAATTTCTAGCCTATTAAAGAAATAATGGAAAACTTCATTTTTTTTCTTGTGCTTGTATTCATTAGTGTTATAAAACTGTTCATTACTGTGCAAATTGACTATAGTATTCATTACTAAGTGAAATAATAAATAGAAACAATGAAAAGAACAAATTGCCTGATAAGGATAATTTATTTGCATCTAGAGAATTTATTATGCTTCCATGCATTGCTATTCTTGAATTGAGCAGCATTTACCTCCCCATAGCTGAGACAAGCTTACAATTTTTTAATCAGGGGAAACCAGCAATTTTACCATTTCAACTAGATTATAATATATACTCTATTGTTTTTTTCTTGCCACAAGACCTGGCTCCTAAACTGTGATGTTTGTCATTGGAATGATGGTACAATGGGGCAAAAATAAACTTGTTATCATATATGTGCAATTTTATGTGCATTTTTGAAGACATTTTAATGAATATCTATGGTTATTATCCATAAGCAATTTAACTAAGCTAATTTTTTAATTGACTGTATATTACAGAATAATGTGAACCTCACTTACTCAGTATCATCATGAAAAATGTAAAATGTCTTTTTAAATTATCCTATATAGAAAGCAGAGAAAGTATTATGAGAAATGTTTTACTATGACTATCCAACCCAATCTAGCTGCCATTGAGTCAATTCTGACCCATACTGAGCCCCTTTGGGTTTTCGAGGTGGTAAACTTTTATAAAAGTAGATTGCTTGGTCTTCCTTCCATGGAGTGGCTGGTGGGTTTGAACCACCAACCTTCTGGTTAGCAGTCAAATGATTTAGACACTATGCCACCAGAGCTCCTTACTGTAACTATAAATCATTTATATTTTAATTAATGTTAAGTCCATATATTATACATATCCTCTGGTAGCGTACTGTCTAAGGCACTTGACTGCTAACCAGAAGGCTGGCAGTTCAAACCCACTGGCCACTCCTTGGAAGGAAGATGGGGCAATCCTACTTCTGTAGTGATACTGCCTTGGAAACCCAAGGAGGGGTCGCTATGAGTTGGGTCTGACTCGGCACATAACAACAACAGCAACATATTATTTATGCATATATATTAAAATAGAATATTGGTTAATATAAAATACAATGAAAAATAAATATAAATTTATTAATTATAACTCTATATACATAATCCTAAAGGCTAAATATATTTGGTTTATCAAGCTTTATGTTTTCATAAAAATCCCTTTATTAAGCCTATGTGCTAACGTAGCAAGCACCTTGTCAATAAGTTGATCATAAGGAATGAAATTATTTTCTTTTTTTAATAGTTACTAATTCCTTACAATAATAACATGATCTAAAAAATAAAAAAAGTCAAATATTGTTACTGTTTTGGTTTTAATCAATTATAATATTACAGCAAAATCTCATGAATTTAGACTTGTGAAGAAGAGCAATTAAGTTGATGGACTGCTAAATATACTGAATCACAGGAAATATTATAAAGAATTCTGGATTTATAATGTTCACATAGATACCAAACATAGGTTAGCAAAGTGATACCATATAAGTGTCCTGAGAAAATCTGACTTAATAGATAAAAAAGGATGATTTATACCATATCCTATTCATCAGTCCTTATTAATTATTAATGTTGTATTTAGATTTTATTATTTTAAATAGTTTAGACATATTCCTAGCAAACATTATTAACAAGGTTTAACAATTTCAAAAAAAAAAAAAAAAGCTACCTATATTGCCAGAGCTTAAAAGTAAGTTCTAAGGGAAGAAAAATAGACTCTTTAAATTCCACCCTCATACCCAACTCCTTCTAGTAATGTAAATGTTGTTGTTGTTGTTAAGTGCCGTTGAGTCGTTTCCAACTCATAGCGACCCCATGCACAGTAGAACGAAACACTGCCCGATCCCGCGCCAGCCCCACAATCCCTGCTATACTTGAGCCCATCATCGCAGCCACCATGTCAAT
>NW_006922032.1:1960123-1968310 GCF_000298275.1 Orycteropus afer afer | reverse complement strand
GCCCGTGCTTACCTTGCTCCCGGAGACCCGGTCCCTCTCGGGAGGGTAACAAGGGAAAGTGTTCAGGGAACATATTATTCTTGCTTCCCTAGGGATAAAAGAAATTTTCTGGTAACTTAGCTGAACATATCCTTAATATAGGGAAAAGCTGTAATTCAGGTATTGGGTATCATTTCTAGTCAAATTCTAGGAAATTTAGTGTGGCTAATATAAATAATGCCCAGAAAGAATAAATTACAGTTGGGTTAACATTTACCAGGTACATGTTTTATTACTTTTTCTTGGAATTTTGAGTTTGACCCAAGGTAGCCTACTTAAGGCCTAACACTCCCTCCTTCCACTTTATATTATTTTGAATTTTATGATTATGATCAAGATGGGCATAAGTCAATTTTATTTTTATGTTATTCTTTTTACCTTTTATCTCTTTTTCAAAAATTGTTGTTGAAAATATACACAGCAAAACATACACCAATTAAACAATTTCTGCATATACAATTCAGTGACATTGATTACAATCTTCAAGTTGATTACATTCTTAACTTTTCCAAATTGTTCCTCCACCATTAACATAAACTCACTACCTCTCCAATTTCCTATCTCATCTTTATCATTGCTGTTATCAATTTGATCCCAAATGTTGTTGTTGTTATGTGCCATCGAGTTGGACCCAACTCACAGCTACCCTTCCTTGGGTTTCTGAGGCAGTATCACTATGGAAGTATATTGCCCCATCTTCCTTCTGAGGAGTGGCTGTGGGTTTGAACCGCCAGCCTTCTGGTTAGCAGTCAAGTGCTTTAGGCACTATGCTACCAGAGCTCCTTAATACATAGTACTTTAAAACAACACAATACTCAAGGCACTATTCTTTATTAATTAAGCTAAACTGTTGTTTGTTTTAAAAGAGACTTCAAAGGATATTTTTGGTTTACAGTTTAAAGATTATACCAGGGCAAGAGTTTGGAGGTTCATCCAGTCTTCGATGGCTCCAGAAAGACTGGATGTTATGAGAATTTGAAATTCTGTTCCAATTTATTTCTTATTTTGATCAAGAGTCTTCTATAGCATCTTTCATCAAAATGTTCAATAATGACAGGTAGACACCATCGAGTTCTAGTGTACTGGCAAAACAGGAAATTTGTTGATGGAGGCAATTAGCCACGTATTACATTTCTCCGTCTATTCCTAGCTCTTCTTCTTCCTCCGTTGCTCCAAATGAAATAGACAAATTTTTGTATTTTGGATGGGTGCTTGCAAGTTTTTGTGACCCCACACACTCCACAAAGTATTGGAAGGTAGAGTAAAAGTGCTAAAAATGATATCAGACCAATTAATTGAAGTGTCCCATGAAATGATGACCCTAAACTTCAAACCAAGAAACCAGATCCCATGAGGTGCTTGGTTGTACATAAGCAGCCTTACCAGCTGTTCTTCTTCTTTTTTTGTTTTAAAAATATATATCACAGAACATATGTCAATTCAATTTTAAAAATGTACATCTTAGTGATATCAATTATACCAATTGGCCATGCAACCATTACCATCAATCAATGAGAATTTTCCACACCATAAACAGAAACTTAGTGTTCCATAAGCAAAAAATCCAACTTCTCCCCTTCCTCAAGACCCTGGTAACTACTAATGCATTTTAGTGTTTGTACATTTGCCTCTTCTTTCTTTTTATATAAGTGAAGTAATATAATATTTGTCCTTTTGTGATTGACTAATTTTACTCAGAATCATTAATCAATGAATTCATTTTAATTGCCAAATCATTATTTTGATTGCTCAAGCAATTTAATGAAACACCCTAAATAAAACCTTTTTTTTTTTTTTTTTTTGAAAGTTAACTTTGGGAGTATTTTTAGTTAATATCTCTTCCCTGTGGGTTCAAGCACAGCAAAAGTTTTGACTATGGTACAAGGCAGGGTAGTGTTTCCATCTATATATTGCACATAGGGTCACTGCTATGAGTCAGAACCGACTTGATTACATCTAACGCCAACGATAACAGCCACTTCTTCTTTATATCTATTTCTCAACATGAGCATAATATTGTTTGCTACAACATGTTTCTTTTTATGAGTATAAATTCTATTCCCTGTGCTGAATCTGTTCTCTTCTCACTTTTCTGTCTTGGAGATCTGAAAAGCTTCCTTCCTGTGGCTCATCATGATGAATATACTAACCTTATTTAGCACATATTAAGTCCTCTCTTCTCACTGTTGTTGTTGTTATGTGCCATGAAGTCAGACCTGACTCATAGCGACCCTTCCTTGGGTTTCCAAGGGAGTACCACTATGGAAGTAGATTGCCCCATCTTCCTTCCGAGGAGTGGCAGGTGGGTTTGAACCGCCAGCCTTCTGGTTAGCAGCCAAGTGCCTTAGGCACTACACTACCAGAGCTCCTCTCTTCTCACTAGCCATACTATATTATTTTATTGATGCCATTTTAAAACTTATTGGATAATTTAAGATATTACAATTTTATTCAATAAAATGTTATTCAGTTACAAAGTGTTATTGCTAATGACAACTTTTATCTTTACAACCAGTAAAAGAATTCAACATGATGACAAAGATTAAAATGACATATTTGTTGTCATTTAGACATATGGCCATGCTATACTGTTGTAAACCAAAGTTAACTGAACATTCCAAAAAACTCAATTATTTTAATGTCAGTCAATAACATAAATTTAACTCCTCAAGAAAATAAACATGAACTTTGTTATAAAGTATTCTTCAATCTAAGGAAACATATGTTTATGTTAAGTTTTAGATTTTTTAAATATTTAGATATTTAAAATTGGTGCATAGATCTTTAAAATCTATAGATCTGAGTAATGCAGATCTATGCAATACTAATAAAATAAATTATTGTAATTTTTTTTACAAATTTGGTATGTTTTAAAATTAGGCAGGTGTTTAAAATATTTGCATCTGAATGTAAATAATCAAAATCAAATGTATCTTGATTTAAAAGATCCTCTTATTAATTTTATAACACTTAACATATTCATATATCTGTTGATAACTGAAAATATATATTTAAACTATTGAAGACTAGCCAAACTACTGATCATAGTTAAAGCTAGACTTTCATAAAGAAGCTAGAAATCACTACTTGTCAGTTTTGCTGTTCAGAAGAATAGAGACCTCCTTTAAAAAAAAAATTCTGTTTCTCTTATGTACAGTCATTCAACCATAATAGTTATCAACAAAAAAAAAATGTGAATTGGCTCCATGTTATATATAATTAACTATTTAATTTTGCCTCTAACTTTTGCCTTCATTTGCACAGAGTTCTTGTTAAACTTTTTGGAACTCATGTTACTATTTGACTAGCTATTAGAGAACTGTGAGAATGTTGTCCTAGATATTGCCATTGGTTTTATGGAAGTGATACAAGGGGAGCTTTAACTCTTGCCATATCCTATTTTCTTGGGGGAAACATAGTTTATCTTTGTCTCAAACAATTTTCAACATTGGTAATAGGCTAGGTATTTACACTGAAACTGAAAAATCACAACAGTATAAGAAGTGTGAAAGAAAGTTCTCCAATATGGGAAAAATGTTGTTATATATTTATCTTCTTGAAAAAAAACCTATCAGATGGACAACATTTTTAATTAAAACTACTAATTTAAAATGATGGTTTATCTTAAAGAAGAAGAAAATAAAACAGTTTATGTGAACCATCTAATTCAACAACAGCTGGAACAATAGAAGGAAAATGAAAGTAATAACTTTGCTCCATTTTATCTTCTCATTCTATTGTTATTCTAAGTCATTATTTGAGTAGACTGACTGAAATATGACCTTCGAGCTCCCAGTCTGAGGTATGATACCCTCAAAACTCTTCACACATTCATGAAGTGATGCTAAACTCTACCTTCTAAATGGTGATAAGAATTAAATGCATCTCTTCCAACATAGAACTATTTGATAAAGGAGGGAAAATGATGTATTTCGTGTGGCCTGAGCTATAAAGAGATAACTTAATTGTTTTAAACTCTCTCTCTCAGGGATAGGCAAACTAAGTTCAAAAATTTCAGGGGGGAAAAAAGGAGTTAACATTCTTTGACTGGTTTCTGAAGATTTTGTCATTTTTGCTGTTATTGTTTAAGAGCTATGTATTAAAAGAGATTTTGTCATTTTTGCTGTTACTGTTTAAGAGCTAAGTATTAAAAAAGAACTACCTTTTAATAGTAAAATACATTACTCATAATCCTGTGTGAGTGTGTGTGTGTGTGTGTGTGTGGTGTGGGGGCTATTATTAAAATGCTGAATTATCTTAAGAAATCTTTAAGTTTCTACAGAATAATATGTAGGCTAACTATCTGAAAGAAGAACATTATGAGATATAGTTTCTTTAAGTTAAGAATCTTAGGTAGTTCTTAACGGATATTTCCTGCTCTGTGCTTTGTAGCCACATTGTAGGATTGCACTTCCTGTGGCATTTACACTTGGTTAAACCACATGATGAGTTCTGGCCCACATATGTGAAAGGCTATAATGTTTCACATTTTTTTCCAAAGCAAAACTGGTTCCCTGTAGTCCATTTTCTTTTTGACAGGATAATATAATGTTCTAGAAGGTTGCCACCCTGTCCTCCTGGGTTTCACAGAGTCCCTAGACAACTCTCAAAGGAACTTTCAAATTTTAAATAAGGAGATCTCTATATTGTGAAACAGAAAAAAAAAAAAAAACCACAAATAGTGACTTCTAGTTTTCTTTTCCTTGAATGAAAAATCAATAATTTTGTTTTTAGTCACAGTAATTTTGAGTTTATTATTGCAGCATAATATAAATAGCTCAATCTTATTGAAATATCTAATTATCAATAATTTCAAAATATTTTTTATGCTCTGACTTGTTCATAATATGTGAATTCAAGCTATGGGTATTTTATTTCATTTTGAAAATATAAAATAAAGCAGCCACCTTTCATTTATATGTCATTTAGCGATTTTCAAAATATTGTCACATAACTTTATCTGACTTATTTTATAAAATTCTTCTCTTAGAAATGGTGGGAATGCATTCTTATAACCACCGTTTATGAGTGCACAGAGGTTAAAAAACATTAAATCATTTGTAATTCAGTGCTAGAGCCAAGACTTAAATATTTGGCTATCTTATAATGTGTTCTACTTCTCCCTGTACCACTTTTCCAAAATCATCATAATCTTTGTGAATACACAGAGGTTATTCCCTATAATGGGAAGAGAGTTACATTAACTAAAAGAGAAAGGTCCTCCTTTAGGCTATCCATGGCTATTGAGGACCCTAATTATAGAGCTCTTCTAAGAGAGCCAGGATTCCTACATGTACTAATAATACCAAGTGAAAAGGGAACAAGTAACAAATTATGCATAAGCAAAGTTTTTATTACGAAAAGTATGAAAAACTTCATCAATATTTGTGAAATATTCTGAAAGCAAGTAGAACTATATATGTTCATGAAATTATGGAGTATAGAAATCAGCTTATTTCAGTAAAGCTGAGGTAGCTAGTTTTAAAATTTTCAAAGAAGATTATGGGGACAGCCTATATTCACCGAAATTCCTTGTATTTCTGTACATCCTAAGAGAAAACTTGAAAACACGTAAATAACTGCAGATTGCTATAGAGGTATAGCAGTCTTTTAGTAGTCAGCGGAACAAGAAAAGCACAAATATTTACCATTAAAAAGAAAAAAAAGCAAAAGTATAGAGACAACGACAACAACAACAACAAAAATAGTGATTGTTCCAGGTTCAGGGTGAGGGGAGAAGGACTGAAGAGGTATAGCACAGTGCATTTTTAGGGCAGTTAAACTATTCCTCATGATAATCTAATAGTGGACATGTCTCATTATGTATTTGTCAAAACCCATAGAACATGGTGGTGTAGTGCCTAAGCACTTGACTGCTAACCAGAAGGTTGGCAATTCAAACCTACCAGCCACTCCTCAGAAGGAAGATTGGGCAATCTACTTCCGTAATGATACTGCCTCAGAAACCCAAGAAGGGGTCACTATGAGTTGGAGATGACTCGACAGCACATGACAACAACAAAAATATAGATTTCTACCACTCATCTGTCAGTTTTTTGTACTGTGGTTGCTTAGGTGTTGTTGATAGGCTGGAAGGTAGGACACCAGTATTTCAAATACCAACAGGTCACCTGTGGTGGATAGGTTTCAGCTTAGCTTCCAGACAGCCTGAGAAAAAGGATGGGGCTATCCACTTCTGAAAAAAATTGGCCACTGAAAACATTATGAATAGCAGTGTAACACTGTATGATATATTACTGGAAAATTTTATGACAAGCCATGAAACATTGTCTGATATAGTACCAGAAGATGAGACCCTCAGCTTGGAAGGCACTCACATATGACTGGGGAAGAACTGCCTCTTCAAAGTAGTAATTGTTGTTAATGGGTGCCATTGAGTCAACTCTGATTCATAGTGACCCTACATACAACAGAATGAAACACTGCCCAATCCTGCACCACCCTCAGAATCCTTGCTATACCTGAGCCCATTATTACAGCCACTTTGTCAATGCATCTAGTTTAGCATCTTGCTGTCCCTCTCCAGAGCATGGTCCTTTCCGGCAACATGACCAAAGTAGTTAAGATGAAGTCTGGCCATTCTCGCCTCCAAAGAGCATTCTGGCTGCACTTCTTCCAGGACAGATATGTTCATTCTTCTGGCAGTCCATGGTATTTTCAGTAGTCTTTGCCAACACCATAATTCAAAGACATCATCTCTTCTTCGGTCTCCCTTATTCATTGTCCAGTTTTCACATGCATATGAGATGATTGAAAATACCATGGCTTGAGTTAGGTGCACCTTAATCTTCAAAGTGACACCTTTGCTTCTTAAGACTGTTGCAACAGATTTACCCAGAGCAATATGATGTCTGATTTCTTGACTGTTGCTACCATGGTGGTAGATTGTGGATTCAAGTAAAATGAAATCTTTGGAAACTTCAATCTTTTCTTCATTTATTGTGATGCTGCTTATTGATACACTTGTGAGGATTTTTGTTACAGACTGAATAATTATGGTGAAAGAATACAGCCTTGATGCACACCCTTCCTGATTTTAAACCATGCAGTATCCCCTTGTTCTGTTCAAACAGCCTTTTGGTCTATGTACAGGTTACTCATGAGCACAATTAAGTATTCTAGAATTCCACTCTCACAATGTTATCCATAATTTGTTATGATCCCCACAGTCAATGCTTTTGCATAGTCAATAAAACATAAATAAACATCTTGTGGTATTCTTTGTTTTCAGCCAAGTGCCATCTGACATCCACAACAATACACCTTGTTCTACATCTTCTTCTAAATCCAGGTTTCATTTCTGGCAATTCCCTATCAATATACTGCTGCAATCATTTTTTAATTATCTTTAGCAAAATATAACTTGCATGTGATATTAATGACATCGATTATTTCTACATTCTGTTGGATCACCTTTCTTTGTTGTTAGCTGCCATTGAGTTGTCTCTGACTCATAGCGACCCTATGCACAGCAGAATGAAGCACTGCCCAGTCCTGAGCCAGTTCTATGATTCTTGCTATATTTGAGTCCATAACCACTGCCACAGTGTCAATCCATCTCATTGAGAGCCTTCCCCTCTTTTGAGGACCCTCCACCTTACCAAGCATGACATCCTTCTCCAGGGAATGATCCCTTCTGACAACAGGACCTAAGGATGGGAGACGAAGTCTGGCCATTCTCACCTCCAAGGAGCATTCTGGCTGCACTTCCTCCAGGACAGACCTGTTAGTTCTTTTAGCAGTCCACAATACTTTCAGCATTCTTTGCCAATATACCTCAAAACCATCAATTCTTCTTCAATCTTCCTTATTCATTGTCCAGCTCTCACACACATATGAGGTGAATGAAATACTATGGCTTGTGTCAGGCACACCTTGGTCCTCAAGAAGACATCTTTGCTCTTCAGCACTTGAAAGAGGTCCTTTGAAGCTGATTTGCCCAGTGCTATATGTCGTCTGATGTCCTGACTGCTGCTTCCATTGATGTCAATTGTAGAACCAAGCAATGTGAAGTCTTTGACAATTTCAATCTTTTCTCCATTTATCATAATGCTGCTTATAAGTCCAGTTGTGAAGATTTTTGTTTTCTTTATATTGAGATGTAATCCATACTGCAGACTGTATTCT
>NW_006922032.1:1953694-1959378 GCF_000298275.1 Orycteropus afer afer | reverse complement strand
TATCACTGACAGCATTGTACTTCAGGACAGATCTTGAAACATCCTTTGTGATGATGAATGCCACACCATTTCTCTTCAATTTTTCATTCCCGGCATAGTAGATCATAGGGTTGTCTGATTCAAAATGCACAAAACTCGTTCACTTCAGCTCACTAATGCCTAGGATATCAATCTTTATGTGTACCATTTCATTTTTAGTAACTTCCAATTTTCCTAGATTCATACTTCGTACATTCCATGTTCCAATTATTAATGAATGTTTGCCGCTGTTTCTCCTCAATTTGAGTCATGCCACATCAACACATGAAGGTCCTGAAAGACTTACTTTATCTATATCATTAAATTGGTTCTGTTCTGATGAGGCAGCTCTTTTCCAGTCCTATTTTGAGTGCCTTCTGACCCAAGGGACTCATCTTCCTGTACTGTGTCAAGCAATGTTTCCAAGCTATTCATAAAGTTTCCCAATAATGTATCAGGCAATGTTTCTATGCTATTCATAAGGTTTTCCCTGGCCAATTTTTGAGAAGTGGATGGCCTCCTCCTTCTTCCCAGTCTGTCTTAGTGTATAAGCTGTGTTGAAACCTGTGCACCATGTACAACTCTGCTCATGTCTGAAACACCAATGGCACAGCCTCAAGCCTCACAGCAATGTACAAGCCCCACAGGATGACAAACTGACAGACAAGTTTGTCTCCCTTAGCTGTTGGAAACCTCTGCTCCCTCCCCTTACCTAATTCCTACCTGGAACCTGCCACTTTCTGGTCCTTGGCTGCTCCTTCCTTTTCCTGGATCTAGGGGGCTTGGGGCCTAGCCTTGCCTCCCGCCCCTTTACCTGGATATCCTGTCACTCCTGAGGTCCCCGGCCTTTCTTTAGAGTGTGCACAAATATCAATCCTTTCCAATCAGTTGGCCAAGTAGCTGTCTTCCAAATTATTTGGCATAGATGAATAACTGCCTCTAGCACTGCATCCATTTACTGGAACATCTCCATTGGTATTCTGTCAATTCCTGGAGTCTTGTTTTTTGCCAATTCCTTCAGTGTAGCTTTGTCTTCTTCTTCAATACCATTGGTCCTTGATCATATGCCACCTCTTGAAATAGTTGATCATCGATCAATTCTTATCGTTACAGTGACCCTCTGTATTCCTTCCACCTTCTTTTGACACTTCTTGCATCATTCAGTATTTTGCCCATAGAATCTTTCAATATTCCAACTCGAAACTTGTAGTTTTTCTTCAATTCTTTCAGCTTTAGAAATACTGAACATGTCCTTCTCTTTTGATTTTCCAGCTCTAGGTCTCTGCATATTTCATTAAAATAATTGTCTTCTCTAGCTGTTCTTTGAAATCTTCTGTTCAACTCTTCTATCTTGTCATTTCTTCCATTTGCTTTAGCTGCTTTCCATTCAAGAGCAAGTTTCAGAGTCCTTTCTGACATCCATTTTGGTCTTTTCTTCCTTTTCTGTCTTTCTAATGACCTTTTGCTTTCTTCATGTATGACGTTCTTGGAGTCTTCCCACAATTTGTCTGGTTTTGGGTCATTAGTGTTCATTGCATCAAATCTGCTCTTCAAATGGTCTCTAAATTCAGGTGGGATAAAATCAAGGTCATATATTGTCTGTCATGGACTTGTTTTAATTTTCTTCAGTTTCAATTTGGATTGCATATGAGCAGTTGATGCTCTGTTCCACAGTAAGCTCCTGACTTTGTTTTGGCTGATGATATTGACCTCCTACACCTCCTCTTTCCATGGGTGTAGTCGATCTTATTCCTGTGTATTTCATCTGCTAACATCCACATGTATAGCTCCCATTTATGTTGTTAAAAAGCATGTTTGCAATGAATAACTTGTTGGTCTTGCAAAATTCTGTCATGAGATCTCCAGTGTCATTTCTATCACCATGGCCATATTTTCCAACTACTGATGATTCTTCTTTGTTTCTAACTCTCACATTCTGATTACTAATAATAATCAATACATCTTGATTGCATGTTTTGTCAATTTCTGACTCAAGCAGTTGGGAAAAATCTTCAATTTCCTCATATTTGGCTTTAGTGGATGGTGCATAAATTTGAGTAATAGCTATATTAACTGGTCTTCTTTTTAGGGATATGGATATTATCCTATCACTGACAACATTGTTCTTCGGGATAGATTTTGACATATTCTTTTTGATAATGAATGTGATGCCTTTCCTCCTCAATTTATCATTCCTGGCAAAGTGCACCATATGATTATCTAATTCAAAATGGCCAAAACCATTTGATTTCAGCTCACCAATGCCTAGGATATCAGTTTTTATGAGTTCCATTTCATTTTTGACAACTTCTAACTTTTCTAGATTCATACTTTGTACATTCCATGTTCTGTTTATTAATTAATGTTTGTAGATATTTCTTCCCTTTTTGAATTGTGCTGCATCAGCAAATGGAGGTCTCAAAAGCTTTTCTCCATCAACATCATTAATGTAGACTCTACTTTGAGGAGACAGCTCTTCCCCAGTCATATTTTGAGTCCCTTCCAACCTGAGGGACTCAATTTCTAGCATTATATCAGAAAGTATTTCAGGGATATTCATATAGATTTCTAGTAACATACCAGACAGAGTTTCACTGCTATTCATAAGGTTTTCACTGGCCATGTTTTTCAGAAGTGGATGGCCCAGTCCTTCTTCCAAGTCTGTCTTAATCTGGAAGCTCCACTGAAACTTATCCAGCATGGGTGACCCTTCAGGTATTTGCAATACCAGTGGCATGTCCTCCAGCCTGATAGTAACAGACAAGCAACAACAGTATGACAAACTGCAAGACAAGTGATGGTATATTACATGGTTTAAAATCAGAAAAGGTGTGTGTCAGTTATGTACCCTTTCACCATACTTATAAATTCTGTATGCTGAACAAATAATCCAAGAAGCTGCATTATATGAAAAAGATTAAGGCATCACAACTGGAGGAAAAATCACTAAGAACTGGTGATACGTAGATAACACAAACTTGATTGTTGAAAGTGAAGGTGACTTAAAGCAGTTATTGATAAAGGTAAAGACTAGAACCTTCAGAATGGATTATGTCTCAACATAAAGAAAACATAAATCCTCACACCTGGACCAATAAACAACATCACAATAAATGGAGAAAAGATTGAAGTTGTCAGGGATTTTATTTTACTTCAATCCACAATCAATACCCATGGCAGCAACAGCTAAAAAATCAGATGATGTATTGCACTGGACAAATCTGATAAAAAAGTCCTCTTCCAAGTATTAAAAAATGAAGATGTCATTTTGAAGACTAATGTGTGTGTGACCAAAGCCATGGTATTTTCAGTTTTCTCATATGCATATGAAACCTGGATAATGAATAAGGAAGACTAAAGAAGAGTTGATGCATTTGAATTATGCTGTTGGTGAAGAACACTGAAAGTGGCATGAACTTCTGGAAGAACAACAAAATCTGTCTTGGAAGAAGTACAGACAGAATTCTCCTTATAAATGAGAATGTCCACACTTTGTCTCATATACTTTGGTCATGTTGCCAGAAGGGACTACTCCCTAGAGAATGATATCATGCTTGGTAACGCAGAGAGTTAGAGAAAAAGGAGAAGATCCTCTACATGCTGTGACACAGAGTCTGTAACTATGCGTTAATGTAAAGCAAAGATTATGAGGATTGTGCAGGAATTTGCATGGTTTCATTCCATTGTACACTGGGTCACTATGTCAGAACCAACTTGGCAGCACCTATCAACAGCAACAAAGACCCTTGGCAGCTTTGTACTTCAGGATAGATCATGAAAAGCTCTTTTTGACAATGTAGGTAACACCATTTTTCTTCAATTTGTCATTCTCAACATAATAGACCATATGTTTGCCTGATCCAAAATGGCCAATACTAGTCGATTTCAGATCTATCCTGTAGTATAATGGTGTCAGTAATAGGTTAATATTCATACATCTACAAGGAACACCATTTAGTGTTTTTATTATTCAATTTTCCACACCAATCACTAATGTCAATGATGAAGAAATTGAAGATTTTTATGAACTTCTGCAGTCTGAAATTGATCAAAAATGCAATCCAGATTCATTGATAATTACTGTAGATTGGAAGGTAAAAGATGGAAACAAAGAAGGATCAGTCATTGGAAAATATGGATATAGTGATAGGTGGAGTACACAGGAATCAAATAAAATACATCTGTGAAAAGGGATGATGGGGAAGCACAACATCATTAGTTAGAACAAGGTCAGGGGGCCAGTGTGGGACAGACCATCAATTGCTCATATGCAAGTTCACAATGAAGCTGAAGAAAATTAACACAAGTCCACAAAAGCCAAAGCATGACTTTGAATATATTCAACTGAAATTAGAGACCATCTCAAGAACAGATTTGATGCATTAAACACTAATGACCAAAGACCAGAGGAATTATGGAATGACATGAAGAACATCATACTTGAAGAAAACAAAAGGACTTTTAAAGGACAAGAAAAAAAGAAAAGAAAAGAACAGTTATCAGAACAGACTCTGAAAGTTCTTCTTCTACATGGAGTAGCTAAAGCAAATGGAAGAAATATGAAATAAAACAGCTGAATAGACATTTTCAAAGAGCAACACAAGAATGCAAAATAAAGTGTTATAATGAAATGTACAAAAATCTTGAGTTAGAAAACCAAAAGAGAAGAACATGATCTGCATTCTCAAGCTGAAAGAACTGAAGAAAAAATTCAAGCCTCGAGTTTCAATATTGAAGGATTCTAACCAGAAGGCTGGTGGTTCAAACCCACCAGCCACTCCTCAGACGGAAGATGGGGCAATCTACTTCCATAGTGATACTGCCTCGGAAACCTAAGGAGGGGTCACTATGAGTCGGGTCCAACTCGATGGCACATAACAACAACAACAACGACAATTGGTCAGTGTTCAACCATTGCAGGAGGTAGCATATGACTAAAACAGATGGTACTGAAGAAAGAAGGAAGAAATCCAAGCTACATTGAAGGAATTGGTGAAAAATAAGGCTCCAAGAAAAAATGGAAAAACTGCTGAGATGTTTCAACAAATGGACACAAAACTGGAAGCACTCAGTCATTCATGTCAAGAAATTTGGAAGACAGTTACCAGTTACTGGAAGTTCCATTCAGCCAACTGGAAGACATACATACTTGTGCCCATTCCAAAGAAAGATGAGCCACCAATGGAATGCAGAAATATCATGACTATCATGTGCATGTAACATTTTGTTGAAGAAAATTCAAAAACTTTTGCAACAATACATAGAGAGATGCCAGAAATTCAAGCTGGATTCAGAAAAGGGCATGGACTAAGGAGAATCTTTGTCAGGAGGATCTTGGCTGAAAGCAGAGAATACCAGAAAGATATTTATCTACTTTCTTGACTATGCAAAGGCATTTTACTGTGTGGATCATAACAAATTATGGAAAACATTGCTAAGGATGGGAATTCCTGAACACTTAACTGTACTCATGTGCAACCTGTAGATAGACCAAGAGGCAGTCAAAGGAACAGAAAAAAGACATGTTGTTGTTGTTGTTGTTAAGTGCCATCGAGTCGTTTCCGACTCATAGCGACCCCATGCACAGCAGAACGAAACACTGCCCGATCCTGCGCCAGCCCCACAATCCATGCTATACTCGAGCCCATCATCGCAGCCACCATGTC
>NW_006922032.1:1935818-1952297 GCF_000298275.1 Orycteropus afer afer | reverse complement strand
TCAGCATATACTAAAACAACAGCAACAAAGGAAATGAGAACAGGATTCATAAACATAATGAGCTCAGCACAGAAAATAATATGAAACAAAGAAACAAGGGACACCATTAAAAAACACATAACAAAATGACAGCAACCAGTTCAAACTTACCAATAATTACCCTGAATGTTAATGGATTAAATGCACCACTCAAGAGATGGAGAGTTGCAGTTTTGATTAGAAAACAAAACCCATCAATATGCTGCTTACAAGAGACACACCTTAGAGATAAAGACAAAAATAGACTAAAAATCAGAAATTGAAAATAGATACATCAAGCAAATGGCAACTGTAAGAGAGCAAGAGTGACAATATTAATTTCTGATCAAATTGATTTTAAGACAAAAACCACCATACAAGACAAGGAAGGACACTATATAATGGTTAAAGTATCAATTGAACATAAAGACATAACCATAATAAATATCTATGGACCCAATGACAGAGCCCCAAAATACATAAATCAGACTTTAAAAGAGTTGAAAAGCCAAATAGATGACACCACAGTCATAGTGGGAGACTTTAATACACCACTTTCATTGAAAGATAGAACAACTGAAAAGAAACTCAAAAAAGATGCAGAAGAGCTAAACAATACAATCCACCAACTTGGCCTTATACACATCTACAGAGCACTTCACCCACAGCAGCACAATATACATTCTTCTCCAGGGCACATGGAACATTTTCCATGATAGACCATGTGTTAGGCCATAAAGCAAGCCTTCATAAATTTAAAAACATTGAAATAATGCAAACCATCTTCTCAGATCATAATGCTATCAAATTAGAAATCAATAATAGGAAGATTAACAGAATAAGAGTAAACACATGGAAACTGAACAACACCCTCCTTGAGAAAGTCTGGGTAAAAGAAGAAATCAAAATTGAAATTCAAATATTCCTTAAATCAAACGAGAATGAAAATACAACATACCAAAACCTTTGGGAAACAGCAAAAGCAGTGATCAGAGGCCAATTTATAGCAATACATGCACATATCAAAAAAGAAGAAAGAGCTAAAATCAACACTTTAAACAAATATCTCCATCAATTAGAGAAAGAACAGCAAGAAGAGCCTACAGTCACCAGAAGAAAGGAAATAAGATTGAAGCAGAAATTAATGAAACAGAAAATAGAAGGGCAGTAGAAAAAATCAACAAGATCAGAAGTTGGTTTTTTGAAAAGATCAATAAAATTGACAAACCAATGGCAAATTTAACAAAGGAAAAGAGGGAGAGAATACAAATAACACCAATAAGAAATGAAATGGGTGACATCACAACAGCACCAACTGAAATCAAAAGAATTATATCAGGATACTATGAAAAACTGTACTCCAACAAATTTGAAAATCTGGAGGAAATGGACAAATTTCTAGAAACACGCCACTTACCTAAACTAACACAGATTGATGTGGAAAAGTTGAACAGGCCTATCACAAAAGAAGAAATTGAACAGGTCATCAAAAAATTACCAATTAAAAAAAGTCCTGGCCCCGACAGTTTCACCGGAGAATTCCAACAAACATTCAGAGAAGAACTGATACCAATCCTACTCAAATGATTCCAAAACATAGAAAATAATGGAATCCTCCTTAACTCATTTTATGAAGCAAGCATAACTTTGATACCAAAACCAGGCAAAGACATCACTCAAAAGGAAAAGTACAGACCAATATCTCTCATGAATATAGATGCAAAAATCTTCAATAAAATCCTAGCCAATAGACTCCAACAACATATCAAGAATCATTCATTATGATCAAGTGGGGTGCATATCAGGTATGCAAGGATGGTTCAACATTAGAAAAACAATCAATGTCATCCACCACATAAATAAAACAAAGAAAACGAACCACATGATCATATCAATTGATGCAGAAAAGGCATTTGATAAAATCCAACACCCATTCCTGATCAAAACTCTCAGCAAAATAGGAATAGAAGGGACATTCCTCAACATAATAAAGGGCATTTATGCAAAACCAACAGCCAACATTATTCTCAATGGAGAGAGACTGAAACTATTCCTCTTGAAAACAGGAACCAGATAAGGATGCCCGCTATCACCACTTCTATTCAACATTGTACTGGAAGTCCTAGCCAGGGCCATAAGGCAAGAAAGGGAAATCAAAGGCATCCAAATTGGTAAGGAAGAAGGCAAACTATCTGTATTTGCTGATGATATGATCCTATACCTAGAAAACCCAAGAGACTCAGTCAAAAATTTACTGGAACTAATCGAGAGATTTAGCATCATCGCAGGACATAAGATCAACATCCAAAAATCAGTTGGATTGCTCCATACCAGCAAAGAGATTACTGAAAAAGAAATTAGGAAATCAATACCATTTACAATAGCTACCAAAAAATAAAATACTTGGGAATAAATCTTACCAGAGACACAAAAGACCTCTACAAAGACAACTATAAAAAACTACTTCAAGAAACAATAAGAGATCTATATGAATGGAAGAACATCCCATGCTCGTGGATAGGAAGATTGAACATTGTTAAAATGTCAATTCTACCCAAAGCAATCTATACCTTCAATGCAATCCCAATCCAGATCTCATCAACATTCTTTAGGAATATGGAAAAACCAATCATTAACTTTATATGGAAAGGAAAGAGACCGCAGATAAGCAAAGCACTATTGAAGAAGAAGAACAAAGTAGGAGGTCTCACTATACAAAACCTACCATACAGCCACCGTAGTCAAAACACCCTGGTATTGGCTTAATGACAGACACATAGATCAATGGAATAGAATTGAGAACACAGAAATAGATCCATCGACCTATAGTCAGTTTATCTTTGACAAAGGCCCAAACTCCCTTAAATGGGGAAGAGAATGCTTGTTTAATAAATGGTGCTGGCAAAACTGGAGATCCATTTGCAGAAAAATGAAACAAGATCTGTACCTTATACCATACACAAAAATGAACTCCAGATGGATCAAAGACTTAAATGTGAAACTTAAAACTATAGAGTTCCTCAAGGAAAATCTAGGGGCAAATTTGGGGGCCCTAATAAAAGGCATAAATAGACTATCAAGCATAACTCAAAATACACAAACAGCAGAAGAGAAACCAGATGATTGGGACGTTCTAAAAATTAAATTTTTATGGGCTTCCAAAGACTTCTCCAAAAGAGTTAAAAGAGAACCTACAGATTGTGGGGAAAAAAATATTTGGCAATGACATATCTGACAAGGTACTTATCTCTAGAATTTGTAGAATACTCCAACATCTCAATAACAAAAAGACAAACAATCCAATTTAAAAATGGGCAGAAGACATGAACAGACACTTCACCAAGGAGAATATTAAAGCAGCCAACAAATATATGAAGAAATGCTCATGATCATTAGGTATTAGAGAGATGCAAATCAAAACAACAATGAGATACCATCTTGCTCCAGCACTAGTGGCAAAGTTTAACAAGATAGAAAATAACAAATCCTCGCGAGGTTGTGGAGAGATTGGGCCTCTCATACACTGCTCGTGAGACTATAAAATGGTACAACCATTGTGGAAAGCAGTATGGTGATTCCTTCAAAAGTTGGAATTAGAAATACCATTTGACCCAGCCATTCCATTACTAGGTATATACCCTAAAGAAGTGAAAGCCATGACAAGAATAGATATATGCACATCTATGCTCATTGCAGCACTATTTACAATAGCCAAAAGATGGAAACAACTTAGGTGCCCATCAACTGAGGAATGGATAACCAAACTATGCTACATACACACAATGGAATACTATGCAATGCTAATAATGTAGAATCTGCAAAACACTGCGTAACCTGGATGAACTTGGAGGACATTATGCTGAGGAGTGAAATAAGTCAATCACATAAAGACAAATATTGTATTAGTCCATTATTGTAAAAGTCCAGAAAAGGTTTATCTAAGGAAGGAAATTTTCTTTGTTGGTTACCAGAGGTGGTAGGATAGGGTAGGGAACACTGTTAGGTAGACAGAGATAAGTTTTGATTTGGGTGATGAGAAGGGCAATGTACCAAATGTGAGTGACCAATATGGTGGCACTGAGGAAGAAAAAGTCATAGAGAGGTACATGGGAGATACAGACAACAAAGATGAACCCTTTTGCACATACAATACTGCATTGTCAGTGAAGACAAACATGGGTATAAAGTAGGATAGATGGGTGGACAGGCTGAATGAGTAGGTATGTCTATGAAGTGGGGAGTATATCCAATACATATATAGGGTTGGCAGCAATGGTATTATAAGTTCATGTGAATGATCAGAATTCCCAGGTGTATAGTAGAGCTGAAAAGGAACAAGGTTGTGGTCACTGCTTGGTCACATCCAGCTACCCAGATGGACTGAGTTGTTGAACCTGTGGGCTTGGGACCAAAGTCACAGGGGACATCAAGCTCAATTGGTGTAACATATTATACAAAACATCATTTCACCTCCTACTTTGGCGAGTAGCAACTGGGATCCTAAAAGCTAGAAAGCTGCCATCTAGATGCAAAGATGGGTCTCTCCTCATCTAGAGCATAGAATAATGAAGAAAACCAAAATTCATGGAAACAATTAGTCCTAGTGACTGGTACACCATCCATTCTGCAGTCTATATGACTATAAGACCAGAAGAACTAGATGATGCCCTGCTACCCCTGTCATCCACTTGGAAGGGGATCTATGTAGAAGATCCTTGATAGAGAGGGGGAACAAAACTCAAAATCATTTGGAGAAAAGAAAAGGGGATGGGGGCCAGGTTTGCTGGTCTGATAGAGCCTGGTGGAACTGTTGAGACTATGGCCCCTAGCTCCACTTCAGGTCTGTAATCATACCCACACCTGGGGTTTCCAGCTAAACAAAAGACAGGCATATGAGTTGAACATTTACCTCAGGTAGATACACTCCTTGGAGAGAACAATCAGGGAGAAAGAAGGGCTGCTTATGCACAGGGAGACAGTTCAGGGGGCAGGAGTGCATGGAGGGATGGACACAGGAAGAGGTAACTATGGGGAGGAAGTGGGAGGGGACCTGTTGCTTTGTGGTTAACTGTGGTCAATGTCATGAGACAAAGTGTATGTGAACTGCTGTATGGAAAGTGAATTTCCTGTGTAAATTTTCACCCAAATCACAATAAAAAAAAAAAAATCCACTGCAGGTCAAATTGATTATGATTCATAGAGGCCATTTAGGATATGGTAGAACTGCCCTGTAGGGTTTCCAAAGCTGTAATCTTTATGGAAGCAGACTGACACATCTTTCTCCCATGTAGCAGCTGGTGGGTTTCAACATTTGAACTTTGAGTTTGCAGCTTTAACCACTGTACCACCAGGGACCCTATATAGAATAGACTTAAAAATTATTATTCAACAAATATCATTTAATAATTATTTGAATTAATGAATGAGTAGATGTAATCTGAGATCATTTCTTAGCACTCAGCTCTCGTAGATTGGGGTATTGAAGTAGAATTATCCTATAAAGAGCTCTGGTGGCATAGTGGATAAGGAACTTGGCAGCTAACCAGAAGGTCAGTGGTTCCAACCCACCAGCTGCTCCATGGATGGAAGATAGGGTGATCTACTTCAATAAAGATTTACAATCTTGGAAACCCAATGGGGGTTGCTATGAGTCAGAATCAGTTCAGTGGTGGTGAGTTTGGTTTTTATCCTACGCAGTGAATGAATGATGAGAATGCTAAAAACAGTCTGGAAAATGCTAACTGATATAGTCCCTTTCATCTCAGTCCAAGTGATGTCCTCTAAAACAACCAAAGAAAAGACTTTCAAGCATGACCTTATCTCTTTTGAGAAAGACTATATTAGCGATCCCTAGAATACTCCAAGTCATTCATAGTTCATAGAACCAGAAAATACATTCGTCTGACACAAAGGGAAAGGAGTCTTGATCTTACATATCCCCAAGAACCTCATTACAATGTAGGTGACAGTGAAGACCTGAAACCCAGGTCTTCATATTTCTTATCCAGCACATTTTACTTCCCTTATGGCTGAGATGCCACCTGATCCAGATGGATAGATTATACTTAAATTTCATTTGCTGTGTGACTGTTCTTGTTCACTGATATAGAAAATTGAACAATTGATTTTTATTAAGAGAAATTTTATGGTAGCATTGTAAATGATGACCATGGGTGAAGCTTTGGACACTGATGGTATTTTACTGCTTTTAATAACTCTATAAACAGAAGATAGCAAACTTCATATCTGTGAGAAGGGAATAATACTAAAAAGTGATCATACCTGTAATTCACTACCTCTAGATAAAACATTGTCATCTACTTATCTGTTGTCAAAAGATAAGTTTAAAGTCCAATAAAGTAATTCCAATTTCAAATTCAGTCTTTGAGTATTTGCGAGATATAACAATAAACTCTGCAACATTTCTTCAGATTATTAAGTTCTTTAAAATACACAAATAGATCAGCAAAATGTCAAAATAACTAAGAACTATTAGGCTAAAATGAATATGGGTATATGTATTCCTCAGATCAAAAATACTTTTTTTCTTAACTATGTAAAGACTATGTAAGCCATTTTACTGCTAACCAGAATTCTGGATGTTCAAACCTACCAGCCACTCCTCAGAAGGAAGACTGGGGAATCTACTTCTGTAGAGATATTGCCTTGGAAACCCAAGGAGGGGTAGCTATGAGTTAGAATTGACTCAGTGGCAGTGAATTTTCATCTATTTATTTTGATGTGAAGACATTTTCTCTTTACTCAGTGTCCTTACTTACTCTATCTGTAAGGCCCATGCCAGAGTCTCTGCTTTGATCTCCAGGACTATTTACACTTATGTAAGGGAAATGAAATCTTATTGGGGCATCAATGTATCTAAACTCAATTTTCTACACTTGTATGCATTGCCTATAGGCTAATACTCAGACAGGATACATTTTTACTAGTGATTTCCAGATGTTTTACCAGGATAGAATGAAAAAAAAACCTACCCAGGCTGCCTGAGGTTTTATCTGGAGCAAAGCTTTGAGAAAATTTGATTTTTAAAATCACACTCCATGAGCCTAGAGCCCTCATTGATTCTTGTATTCCAGATCCTTTTCCCCTTAAAGGAACATGTACATAAACCCTAAACATTACTAAAAAGCAATTCACTGGTACAACTGTCCTATATTATGAGGCTATTCCCTCCCCACTATATCCTGTAAGATCCTCAATATCCCAAAGACTTCAGGACCATCAGTCTCAAGGGATGTATGATATCACAGGTGAACATTGCCTGACTTTTTAAAAAATCTAATTTATCAGCTGTATTGAAGGAATAACAGCAGAAGGAACATATGGCTAACATCAGACTTATATATTCTTACAGCTTGTTTCTGACAAGGTAAAGGAAAATATTATTATTTACTCCCTGGACCCTGAAAGTAGCAGTCATTGCATTTTTTATCCTTCAGAAACAGGTACAGGGGCAGAGTTGGAACTTTCTCTCAGTTCCTAGAGTAAAAATATCTAATATTAATGAAATATTTTCAAATCTCTTCAGAAGGAAAATTTTCTTACTCTATACAGAAAGGTATTGGACAATGTGGAAAATTTCAATTAAAGGACATCTAAATGACTTTATTTATTTGGCTATCTACCAAATTTTGTGAGGAAACACTACTATTTAAATTATGAGTATAATTCATATTTATTATAAAATATGGTAATTAGATAGCAGTTTACTTTGAATCTTATATTGAGATTCAAATTGAGATACTCTGAAGAAGTATCATTTTTAAAAAATATGCTTGACTAGTAATAGAAACCTAAGGTTGTCTTTCAAGAGCAAATGTTAAAGTGGTTCACTTAAGCGAGTTTACATTTAATAATCTCATTCATCCCTTATTTCCATGGTTATGGAAGTCGCACATGCAGGATCTGTGATTCACACTGGGCTAGATGTGAAGATAGTGGGAAGTTTGCCTGCAGATTGCTACTGTATTTCCACACACGTTTAACAGATTCCCTTTTGAGATAAAAGATAGATTTTTCTTCAAATCCTAGAAACATTTATCATGAATAATATGTCTAAGCATCTGTATAATAAAAAATTCCACAATATTTTTTGGCAGCATAAACGTTAAAGAATGTCTACGATTCACTGTATTAATGTTTTTTGCTTCTTTTTTTATATACCTTTATTACTTTTTTTTTTTGCAGCAGCAGCAGCAGTTTTAAGCTTAACGTAAAAATTGCACTGAAAGAACAGAGTTCCCATATGACCCCTTTCTGCTATTATTACAACTTTAATTGGTGTCATACACTTGTTACAATTGATGAACCAATATTGGTATGTTATTATTAAATAAGTCTATCTTGTTGTTGTTGTTGTTAGGTGGGGTCAATTTGGCTCCGACTCCTAGTGACTGTTTCAGTTACCTAGTGCCACTCCAACAGAAAATATCACAAAGGGGATGGCTTTAACAAACAGGAGTTTATTCTTACAGTTTTGGAGGCTAGAAGTCTGTATTCCAAGTGCCAGACTCTAGGGGCTGAGTGAAAGCCCCTCGACCCTGGGCTTCAGCTCTACTTCACTTGTACCCGGTCCACTTAAGCTAGAGGCATCTCCACTCAGGCAGCTACTGGCTGCTGACGCTAACTAGCCCAAGGTTGACAAAAAAATTGCAGTCCCAATATTACCAAACCAAATGGCAGGCCATTGATTCAAGTCCATTAAAAGTCCCAAGATTGACAGAGCACAGCAGGCTGCTGAATGAAGACTTGGCTATATGCAGGTTTAAGCATGCCACGAACTAGAGACCTTTCCAAAGCTGCTTCTTATATACGGGAAGCAGACCACATCCCTAAAACAGCTACTTAGCTGCTTGTGGTAGATCCCACCATGAAGATGATTGCCAATCTCATCATGGGGAATAACTACCACCAGCTGCCTAGCCACTCAACCAGGCCCAGGCAAGCTGACACACAACCTTAACTACTACAGTGACCCTGTAAAACAGAAAAAATTGCCTGGTTCGGCACCATCCTCACAATCCTTGTTATGCTTGAGCCCATCATCACAGCCACTGTGTCTTGCCCTTCTTTGCTGACTCTCTGCTTTACCAAGCACCATACCCTTCTCCAGGGAATGGTCTCTTCTGACAACACAACCAAAATACGTGAGATGAAATCTAGCCATTTTCGCTTCTAAGTAGTATTCCAGCTGCACTTCTTCCAGGATAGATTGTTGCTCTGGCAGTCCATAGTATCTTTGGTATTCTTCACCAACACCACAATTCAAATGTATCAACTTGTATTTGGTCTTCCATATTCATTGTCCAGCTTTCATATGCATATGAGACTACTGAAAATACCATGGTTTGAGTTAGGCTCACCATAGTCTTCAAAATGACATCTTTGTTCCTCAACATTTTAAAGAGGTATTTTGCATAAGATTTGTCTATTGCAATATGATGTTTATCTTAACTGCTGCTTTGATGGGCTTTGATTGTGGGTCCAAGTAAAATGAAATTACTGACAACTTCAGTATTTTCTCCATTTATCATGATGTTCCTTATTGGTTCAGTTGTGAGGATTTTTCTTTTCTTTATATTGAAGTGTAATCCATACTGAAGGCTGTAGTCATTGAACTTCATCAGTAAGTGCTTCAATTCATCTTCACTTTCAGCAAGCAAGGTTGTGCCATTAGCATATCACAAGTTGTTGATGAGTCCTCCTCCAATCCTGTGGCCTGTTTGTTCTTCATATAGTCCATCTTCTCAGACTATTTGCTCAGCAAATAAGCATGGTGAAAGGATACAACTGTGACATACATCCTTCCTGATTTTAAACAACAGTGTATTCCCTTGTTCCGTTCCAATGACAGCCTCTTGATCTATTTGCAGGCTCCTCATGAGCACAATCAAGTGTCTGTAATTCCCATTCTTCGTAATGTTATCCATTATTTTTTTGATCCACACAGTTGAATGTCTTTGCATGGTCAACAAAACACAGGTAAATATCTGTCTGGTATTCTTTGTTTCAACCAAGATATATTTGACATTAAAAATGATATCCCTCAACCCACAGTCTCTTCTGAATCCAGCTTGAATTTCTGGCAGGTCCCTGTCAATACACTGCTGCAATTGTTTTTGTATTATCTTCAGCAAAATTTTTACTGGTGTGTGATATTCATGCTATTGTTTGGTAATTCCATAGTCTGTGGGATCCATCACAAGAGCATGGAACTCATCCAATCTTTTGGCCAGGTAGCTCTTTCCCAGATATCTTCGCATACATGACTGAGTGCCTCCAGCATTGTGTCCATTTGGTGAAACACCTCAGTGGGTATTCTGTTAATTCCTAGAGCCCTGTCTTTCTCCTATTCTTTAGTGCAGCTTGGATTTCTAATTTCAATACCATTGGTTCTTGATTACAAGCTACCCACTGAAATTTTAGAAAATCAAACAACTCTTTTGGTACAGTGACTCTGGGTATTCCTTCCATCTTCTTTTGATGTTTTCTGTGTTGTTCAATATTTTGCTCATGTTGTTGTTAGGTGCCATCAAGTCAGCTCTGACTCATAGTGAACCTATGTACAACAGAATGCACCACAGCCTGGTTCTGCACCATCTTCATTATTGCTGTGCTTGAGCCCATTGTTTTAGCCATTGCATCAGTCCATGTCATTGACTGTCTTCCCCTTTTTAGCTGACCATCTTTACAAAGCATTATTTCTTTCTCCAGGGAATGGTCACATCTAAAAACATGACCTAAATAGATAAGGCAAAGTCTGGTCATTCTTACTTCTAAAGAGCATTCCAGCTATACTTCATCCAGGACAGATTTGTTCGTTCTCTCAGGCCATGGCATTTTCAGTTTTCTTCACCAACACCACAATTCAAAAGCATCAGCTCTTTTTAGTCTTCCTTATTCACTGTCTAGCTTTCACATGGAAATGAAGTGATTGAAAATACTGTGGCTTGGGTTAGACACATCTTAGTTCTCAAAGTGACATCTTTGCTTCTTAATACTAAAAGAGATCATTTGCAGCCAATTTGCCCAGTGCAGTACAATGTCTGATTTCTTGATTACTGCTTCCAGTAGGTGTAGATTGCAGATCCAAGTAAAATGAAATCTATGACAATGTCAGTCTTTTCTCCTTTTATCGTGATGTTGCTTATTAGTTCAGTTGCAAAAATTTTCATTTTCTTTACATTGAGATGAAATCCACATGGAAGACTGTGTGTGGTCTTTGATCTTCATCAGTAAGTGATTCATCTTTACTTTCAGCATAATTGCAAGTTGTTAATGAGTCTTCCTCCAATCGTGAAACTCTGTTCCTCTTTATATAGTCAAGCTTCTCAGATTATTTACTGATCATACAGATTGAATAAGTATGGTGAAAGATACTACCATGATGCACACACTTTCTTATCCTAAAACATGCAGTATCCCCTTGTTCTGTTCAAATGACAGCCTCAAATCTTTGTACAGGATCCTCATAAGCACAATTAAGTGTTCTGTAATTCCCATTCTTCTCAATGTTATCCATAATTTGTTATGATCCACAAAAATGCCTTCATATAGTCAATAAGGCACAGGAAATAACTTTCTTGTATTATTTGCTTTCAGCCAACAGCCATCTGACATCAGCAATGAAATCCTTAGTTCCATGTCCTCTTCTGAATTCAGCTTGAATTTCTGGAAGTTCCCTGTCAATATACTACTATAACCATTTTTTAATTATCTTCAGCAAAATTTTACTTGTGTGTGATATTAATGATATTGTTTGATAATTTCCACATTCTGCTAGGTCACCTTTCTTTGGAATGGGCACAAGTTTTAATCTCTTCCAGCTGTCAGTTGGCCAGGCAGCTCTCTTCCAAATTTCTTGGCATAAATGAGTAACTGCCTACAGCACTGCATCCATTTACTGAAATATTTCAATGGGTGTTCTGTCAATTCCTGGAGGCTAGTTTTTCACCAGTTTCTTCATTGCAGCTTGGACTTCTTCCTTTAAAACCAATGGTTCTTGATCATATGCCATCTCCTGAAATAGCTGAACATCAATTAATTCTTTTTGGTACAGTGACTTTGTGTATTCCTTCCATCTGCTTCTGAGGCTTCCTGCATCATTTAATGTTTTTTCCCATAGAATTCTTCAATACTGGAACTTGAGGCTTGAATTTTTCTTCAGTTCTTTCAGTCTGAGAAATGCTGAGAGTGTTCTTCCTCTTTGGTTTCCTAACTTCAGGTCTTTGTATATTTTGTTGTAATATTTTACTTAGTCTTCTTGAGCTGCCCTTTGAAATCTCCTGTTCAGCTCTTTTATCTTGTCATTTAAAGGTGAGAGTGAATTTTAAGAAGCAAATGAGGGAAGACATTGCATAAGATAGACAAATATCTCATTAATGGTATACTCTTAGGTATCCAGTGAAGAATTGTTTCAGGGAAGAAGAATATATAGGGTAATTCCTAATTTTTGTATTAAAAGTGAAATCCCTGGTTCTTCCATAATCATTTCATTAAATAATTCATTGCATAAACCTTTATTGAGTATGTTTTATGCCACATGTATTTGCCCTCTGCCCCAGACGTGCATGGAAAAAATTAAAAGAAAAACATAATTACTATTCTCATGGACCTTATAGTGAGAATAGCAATTGATTTTGTCTGCTAATCCTTTCTCTCCCCCATTACTTACAAGAAAACCTTGGTATAAGCCAATCATAGTTGTTTGCATTCTGGTGAGCCATTATCATCACTGGTGTTAGGGGGGTGATGAGAAAATTAAGGAAGGATTTGGTGACGTAGGAAGCAGTGGACTAATGATTTCCTTTTCTCAGGATTTTTAGAAGGTATTTGGAGCTGAATCTCTTCATAATCCTGTGTACATGGAAAGCATGGCATTATGCCTGGTGTGATTGAATGAATAGCTTATCTGGAACCAGTCTGCACTGAGGTTTGATAGGTCAACACTTTTCTTCACTCTTTGAGAATACTGAGCTCTTTTCAATAATTTGCCTTTTGTTTTCAGCTGAGGAACTTCAATTTAACAGAAGGAATACATGGAACCAAGATGCTAACCAAATTATTGTGAATATTACAATGAATGACATGAAAGAGAAATGACAATGAGTTATCGGCCACTTATAAAGGGAGATATAACACAGTCTTGCAGGGAGCTAGTGGGAGATCCCCTTAAGCAAGTGACATTAGGTGTTTTCATTGCCTACTGAAACTGATTGTGTGTGTGTGTGTGTGTGTGTTTAGCTACACATTGTGGGTCTAGAAAAGTCAGATAAGTCTGGTGATAAAGGCATGGATCTAAAAAGTGCATTATTTCCTCTATCCTTATTCATTTAGAATTTGAACCTAGTCCTCTAAGTATGGTTTCAGTGCCATCTTCTTGAAATAGACATGGAAATTTTAGGTTTCAGAAGCCCAAGCATGTAGCAACTTAACATCTTTGGAATTTTGATGATTGGTGGAGTAAAGGAGAGTGAAGCATATTATAGTATACCATTTAAGTTTAGTATACTATAGTGTAACTCTTCCTTCTGAGGAGTAGTCCAGAATCTAGAATCCTCAGAAGAGTGGTTCCATCTTAAGACTGACTCATAGAATTTTGTAACCAAGCAGATACGACTTCAGAATATGCATTGCCTGAGAAGGAAGTACTAAAGTAACTTTCATGTTTGTTGTTAGAACGACAAGAATTGCTCTATGAAAGGTGTTAGGAGTGATATTCATAACATGCACCTTCTCTGCTAACTTCCCATGCAACAATCCCAAAGTATTTGGATAATCAGAGTATGGTAGTTAAGGTTGTGTGTCAACTTGGTTGGGCCTGCTTGAGTGGCTGGGCAGCTGGTTTAGTCATTCCCCGTGATGAGACTGGCAATCAACTCCATGGTGAGATCCAGCTCAAGCAGCTGAGCAGCTGTTTTAGGAATGTGGTTTGCTTCCCATATATAAGAAGCAGCTTTGGGAATGGTCTCTAGCTTATGGCATGCTTGAATCCTGCATGTAGCCAAGCCGTTGTTCAGCAGTCTGCCATGTTCTGCTGATCTTGGGACTTACAGTGGACTTGAATTAGTGGCCTGCCATGTTGCTTAGTAACATTAGGACTGTGCCTTTTTCCTTGTTGACTTGGGTTTGTCACCCTCAGCAGCCAGCAGCTGTCTGAGTGAAGAAAAACTTCCAGCATCAGTGGGCTGGGAGCAGGAGGCAGAGCTGAAGCCCAACGTTGAGGGGCTTTCACCCAGCCTCCAGAGCCTGGCACTTCGAACTCAGACTCAAAGCCTCCAAACTGTAAGAGAATAAACTCCTGTTTGTTAAAGCCATCCCATTTGTTGTATATTCTTGTCAGAGTGGCACTAAATAACCAAAACATAGGGAAATAAATTATTATTTGGATCTAAAAGCTTGGACAATGCCAATTGATTTTAATCTTCCAGAATAAGTACTCAGAATAAGATCCTTTTTGATATAAGAAAGATATTAAATCATTTTGGATATTAGCCTCTTTGAAAAGATTCTTGAGACCAAGAGAATGTCAAAATAAGGAATGGAAATAAAGTACCAGAAGCGATGTCTATATCCATAAAAATATTTTTTTGTGTGTGTTGTTTTTGAACAAAGAAATTTTTCTTGATGCTTTTGGACATTGATCACGTCTATTCTCATGGACCTCATACCAAGAGTAGCAATCTATTTGAATCATTAAGTTTAAAATTAGAAAGAATGCCATATAGATAGTATTTATTTTTTTTCATGAAACATTTGCCCCATTTAATCCTCATAACAACTTTATGAAGCAGTTACTATTGCAATTACCCTCTGCTGGTTAAGAATACTAAATATACATGGACTTCAAGAAGAACAAAAATAATCAGTCTTGGAAAAAGTACAGGCAGAATACTCCTTAGAAGGGAGGATGGTGAGACTTTGTCTCAGTTTTTGGACATGTTATCAGGGGGATCATTCCCTGGAGAAGGACACCATGCTTAGGAAAGTACAGGGTCAATATAAATGAGGTAGACCTCAGGGAGATGAATTGACACAGTAACTGCAACAATGGGCTCAAATATAGCAATGATGGTGAGGATGCTGAAGGACCAGGCAGTGTTTCTTTCTGTTGTGCATATGGTCTCAACGAGTTGCAACCAACTCAGTGGCATCTAAAACAACCACCACCACTCCTATGTTCATAAATGAAGACATGGAGAGAGTTTGAATAATCTGCAAAGGTGACAGAGTTAATAAGTGCTGAAGGTAGGATAAAAATCTCCATACACCCGACACCAAAGCCCCTGTTCCTTCCACAACACCATCCTGCCTTCCACGTGTTCATATGTAATTTTTGACATCACACTTATATGTTTATTTCTACATATATATTGACTTTGAACATTAAAAAATTAACATTTTGTCAATTGTATTATTAATAATAAGGATTATGGTGAGGATTTTTCAAATATTCATAAATAAGATTACCCTTTGGAGATATCAACTCACCAGCCTCATATAAAACTGGAGTTAATGTTAAGAACATGGAACACCTGAGAATCTCTTCAGAGACAATGGTCTCTATGTGTGTGTGTGTGTGTATTTACTACATACAGAAATAACTGGTTGAATCTATTTGGAGAAAGACTGGGAACACATTAGAGGTGCTTAGCTATGCAAACATAAGGAAAAAAGGAAGTTTCAGATGCATATATTGGCAGAGCATCCACTTTCCAATCTGGGCGGAATGAATCTTTGCTAGGCACACCCAAGTGTGAAGGTTTCCTTTTTAAGTCCCTCCATTATGTGAAAACAGGTTAAGCTAACTTAACTGAAGTTTACTTAAGATAAACTGACTAACCTTGCACTGATGACAAGCATACTGCTGTGGTTTGCGAATTTGAGCATTCTAGTCACTTTGAACCTTACAGACTATGAATTGATAAACACAGAGCCACCATCAGTCTGAATCTACTTGAAGGCAACAGGTTTTGGGGAGCAGTGAGAAGTCTCACTTTCTGTGGAGGAGACCTGGGTTCAATTCCCATCCAATGTACCTGAAGTGCTGTTCTCACCTGTTTGTCAGTGGAGGCTTTCATTCTGCTGTGATGATGAACAGGTTTCAGGGGAGCTCCCAGACTAAGACAGATTAAGAGGAAGGGCCTGGCAATGTACTTTCAAAAATGAGCATTGAAACCCATATGGAACTCAATAGTCTGATCCTGTTGTGCATGGTGTCCCTATAAATTGAGGACTAACTGGATGGCAGGTAATAACAGCAAATATTGATTTACATATCAGGCTCTGTGTGCTGGTTGTTGTTGTTGTTATGTGCCATGGAGTCCAACCTGACTCATAGCGACCCCTCCTTGGGTTTCCGAGGTGGTATCACTGTGGAAGTAGATTGCCCAGCCTTCCTTCCAAGGAGCGGCTGGTGGGTTTGAACCACCAGCCTTCTGGTTA
>NW_006922032.1:1909998-1910484 GCF_000298275.1 Orycteropus afer afer | reverse complement strand
CCACCAGAGCAGTCCTCCATGCAGTCCCTGGCTAGCAGGGCTGATTTTTAGGTTAATTCTTAGGTCCTACCACCACTTGGGAATCTCCAAGCTGTACCGTCAGGATCACTCAGGATTGCTGCCAGACAGCAACTCCGCCTGTCTCCTTTTTTGGTATTTTCATGCAAATTCTTCTGCTAGTTGGTGTTTAGTTCACTTCTATATCCTTCCTTTCCTCCAATCCTGATGCTACATTTTTCTTCATATAGTCCAGCTTCTTGGATTATTTGCTCAGCATATAGATTGAATAAGTATGGGGAAATGATACAACCCTGATACACTCCAAAGAAAAACATGGCATCAGGATTGGAGGAAGAATCATTAACAACCTGAGATACGCAGACGATACAACTTTGCTTGCTGAAAGTGAGGATCACTTAAGGCACTTACTGATGAAGTTTGAAGAATACACTTTGCAGTGTGGATTATGTCTCAATATAAAGAAAA
>NW_006922032.1:1882265-1908845 GCF_000298275.1 Orycteropus afer afer | reverse complement strand
TTTGGAATGGGCAAAAATATGGACCTCTTCAGACAGTTGGCCAGGTAACTATCTTCCAAATTTCTTGGCATAAATATGTAAATGCCTCCAGCACTGGATCCATTTGTTGAAACACTTCAGTGGGTATTCTGTCAATTCCTGGAGCCTTGTCTTTCACCAATTCCTTCTGTGCAGCCTGGACTTCTTTCTTTAGCACCATCTGTTCTTGCTTATATGCTGCATCTTGAAATGGTAGAATGTCAACTAATTCTTTTTGGCACAGTGACTCTGTGTATTCCCGCCATCTTCTTTGGATACTTACTGAATTGTTCAATATTTTGCCCCATAGAATCCGTCAATTTTACAAGTTGAGGCTTGAATTTTTTCTTCAGTTCCTTCAATTTGAGAAATGCCAAGTGTGTTCTTCCCTTTTGGTTTTCTAATCACCAGGTCTTTGCACATTTCATTATAATACTTTGTGTTCTCTAGCTGTCCTTTGAAACCTTTTGTTCAGCTCTTTTATTTTATCCCTTTTTCCATTTGTTTTAGGTACTCTACGTTCAAGAGCAAGTTTCAGAATCTCTTCTGGCATCTGTTTTGTTCTTTTCTCCCTTTCCTGACTTTTTAACGCGATTTTGCTTTCTTCATGTATGCTGTTCTTGATGTCATCACACAACTCATCTGGTCTTCAGTCATTGGTGTTCAATGTGTGAAATCCATTCTTCAGATGGTCACTACGTCCAGGTCGGAGATACTCAAGGTTGTATTTTGATTCTCTTGGTCTTGTTTTAATTTTATTCAGCTTCAGCTTCAGCTTGCATTTGAGCAATTGGTAGCCTGTTCCACAGTCAGCTCCTGGCATTATTTGGCTGATGCAATTGAGCTTCTCCATTGTCTCTTTCTACAAATGTAATGGATTTGATTCCTGTGTCTTCCATACAATGACTTCATGAGTATAGTTGACTCTCACGTTGTTGAGAAAAAATATTTGCAATGAATAAGTTGTCGGTCTTCTAAAATTCTACTATGTGATCTCCAGTGTCGTTCTTATCACCAAGGCCATATTTTCCAACTACAGATGATTCTTCTTTGTTTCTAATTTTTGCTTTCAAATAACCAGTAGTAATCAATAAATTTTGATCTCATGTTTGATAAACTTCAGACTGCAGAATTAAGTAAAAATCTTCAATTTCTTCGTCTTTGGCCTTAGTTGTTGGTACGTAAATTTGAATAACAGTAGTATTAATTGGTCTTCCTCTAAGGCGTATGGATATTATCCTATCACTGACAACACTGTACTTCAGGACAAACTTTGAAATGTCCTTTTTGACAAGGAATGCAACACCATTTCTCTGCAGTTTGTCATTCCCAGCATAGTAGACCATGTTTGTCTGATTCAAAATGGCAAACACCAGTCCTGTATTGGGCATCATTACAGGTAAATTGGCTTCAGTGTAATTCAACCAATAAGACTTGATGTCTAAGAAAACACATTGCACTTGAGGGGAAGAAAAGATTGGGCTTTTTAGCTCCAGGAAAATCAGACAACCAGTTGTCGTAGAGTCAACTCTGACTCACGGTGACCCATTATGTGTCAGAATAGAACTGTGCTGATTTTTCCAAGAACAGATCATCTTTTTTCTGAGATGCCTGTAGGTGGACTTGAACATGGAACCTTTCCATTAGTGGCTGAGCACGTTAACCATCTGCATCACTAGGGACTCTAAGATCAAGTCTTTATCCCAGGGAAGCAAATTACATCAGGATGTAAATAAATATCCTATGTGAAAGAGGACAACCTATAGCATGTAGCATTTTAACAAGTTGATAAAATAATATAAAAAGAAGGTTTAAAAATCTGTTTTGTGATCTCAGGACATAAGTTGATTGTGCTTTGCTCAATTATAAAAATATTCCCTATTATATGTACCTGAGTAAGGGAAAGAGAGCCACAGAGGTTGGCATTCATCATGATAGGGCAGAGAACTCAGATATGTTGTGGATAAAGTTGGGATGTTGTAGCAGAGGTTGAGAGAAGCTGCTATACTTAGTTTTGCCTGAATCAGGAAAAAATTCTCATTGTTATTTAATAGCTTCCCTTTCATTCAGATATGTGGTCTTGAGTACCAGTACACCATCTGATCCTAGCACACTGCCTGAAACATTTTAGTTACTTAGTAAATATATGGTAATCCAATCCAGGATTTTGATGTGGGTATAACTAATGGGGATGAGTCCTTGCGGTGCAAGGGGTAAGTGTTCAGTTGATAACCAAAATGTTGGCAGTCTGAACCCATCTAGTAGCTCTTCAGGAGAAAGACTTAGCAATCTGCTCTGCCAAGATGACAGCCTAGGAAACCCTCTGAGGCAGTTCTACTCTGTCACATGGGGTCACTATGAGTTGAAAATTAACTCAGTGGCACACAAACAAAAATAATTAACAGGGCAGCCACAGTTCATTGATACCATGTTTTAGTAGCTTTAAACAACATACATTTGTTATCTTACTATGTCTATGAGTGAACAGTCCAGGTACAACCTGGCTGGGACCTCTGCTCAGGTTCTCACAAAGCAACAAAGAGATGTCAGCTGGATTACATTCTTCTCTGGAGCTCAGTATTTTCCAAATTCAAGGGGGGTGTTGGTAGAATTCAGTTCTTTATAGTTTAGGACTGAGGTCCCCATTTTGTTGGCTTTGACCACTGTCATTTCCTAGAGGTCATTGGCAGGCCTTCTGGCAGAATGGCAGTTTATTTCTTGAAAGCCATCAGGAGAATCTCTCTTTTTAAGGATTTTATTGATTATGACAAGGCCACCCAGGATAATCTCCCTGTTAACGAATTAAAATCAACTGGCTGAGGATTTTAATTACATCTGCAAACTCTCTTCACCTTTCCTATATTCTCATCTCAACAGGTTAATATTGAGTCTGGACAAAAGAAAAAAATAGTTGTCTAAAGTTCCTCTCTGGTATCAATTTTGAGACGATAATGTAATATTATCATCATTTCTAAACTTTTTATATCTAAATGAGAGACCATAAACAAAGGGATTGTAAGTTTTAGTCACATGGCCAAGTATCATAGAATCATTTAATCACAGAATATTAGAGATTAAGTAGAAAATCACTTTAGTCCATTTCCCTATATCTACAAATACATTTTGTCCTCTATTATCCAAATATTTTTTTCTAAAATATAAGCAAACATTCAGTTTTAGATGGAAATGTTTACAAATGCTAGAAACTGGAGACTAATTGAGCTTTATTGACATTATCGAAGAAACTTCAAACCAGGCCAATCAACCGATTTTACTTCTATCACAACATTTTTTTTTCAGATCTGAAAAGAATATGATGAATGTAGCTTCAGTCAGATCATAGACATCAAGCTATTTTTCAGCAAATGCTACTTGAGTGAACCTTTTGATCTGTGAAAATGCTAGGTTAGCTTTTTCCTTGCTTTATTTTATTTTTATGTTTTTTGAAATGTTCATACATTCCGGAGGAGACATTTCCTGGAAATGTTTTTAAATAATTCTTGCAGTGGGGTATTTGATGTTTTTATGGGGCAGGGAAAGTGGTTTATATTAGTTTAATGCTGTCTCTTTAAATTTTTATATGCTCAACCTGCAAAGAATGAACTTCCAGCAAATAAAAGTATGTCAGTGGGAAAACTCACAGTGATTGTTCTCTGTTGGAAGGATTAAATAAATGTGGAGTTCTAAGCAGGCTTAGGCAGTGAACTGTAAAAGACTAAGAGAGTCTGAGGGTAAAAAAATCTATTTTCTACCACTGACTGAGCGTGCTGCCAGTGCCTTATGCTGGAAGTAGCAATAAGCTTACCTTTCCTTTTCCCTGCCTCCCTATTAGTCAAGAGTTACAGCTTTCTGTACGAAAATACACCTGAAAATCAGGGCATTGCTCATTGCTAGTAAAAGCATAATGAATGTAACCCAATATGCTGGCCAGCTTCTGTTAGCTCTTTACACATAAGGGCTCCTTAGAACTTGTAATACCTGCCTCACAAGTTCGTCATTGAGCATCAAATGACAGAATATTCACAGAAGTGTTAGATAAGTAACTCTATATAAGTTAGTTATCTGTAATATTTTCTCTGTGAATATTTATATATATATAATAAAGAATCTTATGTATATTTATACACACATGTATGTGTGTATGTACTTATATGCATGCATATATACATATATAGGTGTGACTATATATATTCACATAAATATTTGTGTATGTAACAAAACCTGTGAAAGTTGGAACATGCATGTGGCAGAAATCTGTCAGAGAAAGAAAACTCAGGTATTTTACACTAAAATGAGCAATAGAAAAATGGTAAGACTGGATTCTGTGAAAGGCAGAAAATTTGTGAGACCTGGAAAAACAAGGGAGTCCTATCCAAATCTGGCTCTCACAGGCTCACTGTGTGTATGTTTGTATGAATTTAAATACATTGTTTCTCTTCATAGCAGAACCATTAAAAATTGTTGTTTAATAATTATGTTTGAACTTGCCTAGTGTCTTTCCTCTTCTGTACTCTGAAGACTGTATTTAAAATGTACAATATACCAATAATTGAACTAATGTCTTCAGTAATTTAATGCCTCATTCATTTTTCAAACAATGAGATATGTTCTTTTTATTGTTGTTAGGTGCCACTCAGCCCATTCCTACTCATAGCAACCTTATGAACAACAGAATGAACACTACCCTGTCCTGTGGCATCTTCACAATCTTTGCTTTGCTTGAGCGAATTTTTGCAACCCTTGTGTCAATCCATCAATTAAGGGTCTTCCCCTTTTCTTTGAACCTTCACCTTACCAAGCATCATATCCTTCAGGGACTGGTACCTTCTGACAACAAGACAAAAGTAGGTGAGATGAACTCTGGCCATTCTCACTTCTAAAGAGCATTCCAGCTGCACTTCTTCCAAGATAGATGTGTCCATTCTTCTGGTAATGTGTGGTACTTACTTTCAGTATTCTTTGCCAACATCACAATTCAAAGGCATCCACTCTTCCTTGGTCTTCCTTATTCATTATCCAGCTTTCACATGCATATGAGGTTACTAAAAATACCATGGCTTGTGTTAGGTGTACCTTAGTATTCAAAGTGACATCTTTGTTCCTTAACAGTTTCAAGAAGTCCTTTGCAGCAAATTGGCCGATTGCAATACACTGTCTGATTTCTTGACGGTTTCTTCCATGAGTGTTGATTGTGGATCCAAGTAAAATGAAATCTTTGACAACTTCAATTTTCTCTCCATTGATCAGGTTGTTGCTTATTGGTCCAGTTATGAGGATTTTCATTTCCTTTATGTTAAAGTGCAATCCATACTGAAGGTTGTAGTCTTTGATCTTCACTAGTAAGTGCTTCAAGTCCTCTTACCTTTTAGCAAGCAAAGCTGTACAATCTGCATATCACAGGTTGTTAGTAAGTCTTCCTCCAATCCTGATGCCACGTTCTTCTTCTTGTAGTCCAGATTCTAGGATCATTTGCTCAGCATACGGATTGCAAAAGTAGGGTGAAAGATATAACCCTTCTTGATTTTAAACCACGCAGTATTCGGTTGTTCCATTTGAACAACAGCCTCTTGGTCTATGTGCAGGCCTCTTGGTCTATGTACAGGTTCCTCATGAGCACAGTTAACACAGTTAAGTGTTCCAGAATTCCCATTCCTCACAATGTTGTCCTTAATTAGTTCTATATAGTCAAAAGCCTTTGCATAGATAGTAAAACTACAGGTAAACAATCTTTCTGGTATTCTTTTTTTCAGCTAAGATCCATCTGACATCTGCAATGATATCCCTAGTTCCATGTCCTCTCCTGAATCCAGCTTGCATTTCTGGAAATTCTCTGTCAATATACTGCTGCAACCATTTTTGAATTATCTTCAGCAAAATTTTACTTGTGTATGTTCTGGTGGTGGAGTGCCTAAGGCACTTGACTGCTAACCAGAAGGTTGGCAGTTCAAACCCACCAGCCACTCCTTGGAAGGAAGATTGGGTGATCTACTTCCATAGTGATACCTCCTGGCAAACCCAAGGACGGGTAGTTGTGAGTTGGAAATGACTTAATGGCACATAACAACAACAACAGGATATCAATGATTATTATTCAATAATTTCCACATTCTTTTAGATCACCTCTGTTTGGAAAGGGCACAGATATGATCCCTTCCAGTCAGTTGGCCAGATAGCTGTTTTCCAAATTTCCTGGGATATACAAGTAAGCACCCCTAGAGCTTCATCTGTTTGTTAAAACATCTCAATGGGTATTTCATCAATTCAGGCAGTCTTTTTTTCTTTTCTTTTCTTTTTTTTTTTTTTGCCATTTCTTCAGTGTGGCTTGGAATTTGTTCTTCAATACCATTGGTTCTTGATCATATGCTACCTCTGGAAATGACAATGTTGACCAATATTTGTGGTACAGTGACTGGGTATTTCTTGCATCTTTTGATGCTTCTTGCCACATTCAATATTTTCCCCATAGAATATTTCAAAATTGAAATCATAGGGTTGAATTTTTTCTTCACTTCTTTCACTTTGAGAAATGCTGAGCGTGTTTTTCCCTTTTGGTTTTCTAATTCCAGGTCTTCACAAATTTCATTATAATACTTTACTATGTCTTCTCAAGCCACCCTTTGAAATCTTCTGTTCATCTCTATTATTTCATCAATTCTTCCATTTGCTTTAGCTACTTTATATTCAAAAACAAGTTTCAGAATGTCTTCTCACATCAATTCTGGACTTTTCTTCATTTCTTGTCTTTCTAATGACCTTTTTCTTTCTCTATATTTTTTCTGCAACTCATCTGGTCTTCAGTCATTGGTGTTCAATGCATCAAATATACCTCAGATAGTCTCTAAATATCAAGATTTTATTTTGGCTTTCATGGACTTGTTTTAATTTTCTTTGCTTCCATTTGAACTTGCATATGAGCAATTTATGGTCTCTTCCACAGTCAGCTCCTGGCCTTGTTTTGATTGAAGATATTAAGCTTCTCCATCACCTTTATCCACAAATGTAGTCAAATTGATTCCTGTGTATTCTATCTGGTGAGGTCCATAGTCACAGTTTACGTTGTTTAAAAAACGTATCTGCAATTAATAAGTCCTTGGTCTTGCAAAATTTTATCATGTAATCTCGAGTCATTTCTGTCACCAAGGCCATATTTTCCAACTCTCAATGTTTGTTCTTTGTTTCCATCTTTTGCATTCCAAACACCAGTAATTATCAATACTTCTTCATTGCAATTTTGGGCAATTTTAGACTGTATAAGTTGGTAAAAACTTCAATTTCTTCATCTTTTGCTTAGGTGGCTGGTGCATAAATTTGAACAATAATCATATTGACTGTCTTCCTTGTAGGCATATAGACATTATCCTATCACTGTCAGCACTGTATTTCAGGATAGATCTCAAAATGATTTTTTTTTTTTTTTTTTTTTGGAGTATGAATGAGATGCCATTCCTCTTCAATTTGTCATTCCTGGCATAGTAGACCTTTGTTGTTCTTGTTATGTGCCATGGAGTCAGACCCGACTCCTTGGGTTTCCAATGCAATATCACTGTGGAAGTAGATTGCCCAACCATCTAATTCAAAGTGGCCAATACCAGTCCATTTCAGCTCACCAATGCCTGGGATATTGATCTTTATTGATCTTTATGCGTTTCATATAATTTTTGACAATTTCCCATTTTCCTAGATTGATACTTCATAGGTTTCGCATTCCAATTATTAATGAATGTTTGCAACTGTTTCTTCCAATTTTGAGTCAACACCCATCAGCACAGGAAGGTCCCAAAAGCTTTACTCCATCCACATCATTAAGATCGACTCTACTTTAAGGAGGCAGCTCTACCCTAGTTGCACTCTGAGTGTCTTCCAATCTGAGGTGCTCATCTTCTGGCATATATCAGACAATGTTTCCAGGCTTTTCTTAAAGTTTTCCAGCAATATATCAGACTGTGTTTCAGTGCTATTTATAAGGTTTTCAGTGGCCAATTCTTTCAGAAGTGGATGGTGCTGTCCTTCTTCCCAGTCTTAGTCTGAAACTTCTGAAACCAGTCTACCATAGTTGATGCTGCTGGTATTTGAAATACTGATGGCATAGACTCCAGGCTCACAGCAATATGCAAGCCACCACAGTATGATAAACTGGCAGACAAGTGGTGGAACAATGAGATATAGGTATCAGTATTTTAATTAACAAATGAGAAAATAAAATGCAACAAGAATATATTATTTTTTTAAAAAAAAAGTCTTATCCTTGATCAGACATGAAAAATAAATACTGCATTAAGGACACACACCTTTCAATTTATGATTAATACCATAAAATGATGGTTAAAAGTATGTATAACAATTTAATTGACAGGTAGGTGCTATTACCCTAATTAATATATGAGGAAATAGAAGGTGATGAGTGTTAATAATTTTTCCAAGTTGAGAACCAAGATTCAACTTCAACTAAAATAAACTATTTCCATTCCTTTATTCAAAATTATTTCTTAAGGAATTTCTAAGATCTAGAAATTCTGAAAAAATTGCCTAGGATCCTGCCAATAGTATGGATCTTACAGATGAATGGGGGAAACAGGAATTAATAATCAAACAGGGAAATGTAACTGACTTCTTATTCAAGTCTTAGTAGTGTGTTACATCTCTTCAGATTAGCCTTCCCACTTCAACAAATGGTGTTGCAAATTCCCTTTTCTTCACTAGTCTCTATCACGCTACCTTGTTATTATTTCCTTCTGCACAGCACTTGTTTGTTGACTGAAATTTCTATTTATTTGTTGCATGTATCCCACTAGAATAGAAGCTTATGAGTCGTGAATCTTATCTAATTGACTGTTGTTCCACAGTGCCTGGAATCATGTCCTATAATTGAATTATGCATTAAATATTTGTCCAAAGAATAGAAGAAGGAAGGAAGGACTCCTGAGAGAAAGTACTAAGGGCTATGAAAGTGTATTTTGCCTAATACAGCAATTCATAAATATCTAGGGAAGTAATACTTGAACTGCAATCTGAAGAATGAATGCAGGTCTAAAGGAGAACTCCATGTAAGTACGTTAGTGTCTGTGTATATTGGAGGGAGGAGCAGCAAGGACTTTCAGGCAGAATGGAGAGTGTGTAACAAATGCCTGTGGTAGGACAGAAAATACAGAATATGTGCAAAAGACAGAAAACCAAATGGTTGGAGTTCAGAGAGCCTAGCAGTTTAGTGAAGCAAGTGGCTGGAGAAGTATGTTGGGACAGATTTAATGAAAACTTGTAAGAATTTTTACCTTATCTGAAGAGCAATTAGGATCCATTGAAATATTTTAACCAGACAGGAAGCATAATGCAGTTTATATTTGAAGCAAGATCCCTTTTTGGTGTAGAGAGAAGAAAGAAAAGGGAAAAAGTGGAGGTACTGATCCCAGTTTAGAGTTTCTGCAATAGTCTAGAAATGGGAGAAGGTAGTTTAGAATGACCTTTGATGGTAGTGATAAGAAATGTAATTGAAATCATGAGCTCTTTGAAAGATAAAATCATTCAGTATCTATGTTGTTCTTGTTATGTGCCATCCAGTCAGACCCGACTCATAGCGATCCCTCCTTCGTTTCCGAGGCAGTATCACTACGGAAGAAGATTGCCCAACCTACCTTCCGAGGAGTGGCTGGTGGGTTTTAACCACCAGCCTTTTGGTTAACAGTCAAATGCCTTAGGCACTATGCTACCAGAGCTCCCTTCAGTATCTATAGTGGAGGGGAAATGAAGGGTTGAGGAGATAAGTGTTCTGGTTACCTAATACCACTCTGACAGGGATAGACCACAAATTGGATGGCCTTAACAAACAGGAGTTTAATCTTACAATTTGGAGGCTAAGTCGGAGTTCAATGTGCCAGGCTCTAGGGGCTGGGTGAAAGCCCCTCAACCTTGGGCTTCAGTTCTGCCTCCTGCTCCCAGCTCACTGAAGCTGGAGGCTTTTCTTCACACAGCTGCTTGCTGCTGAGGCTGACAAGCCCAACATTGACAAGTAATAAGGCAATATTAATTAATTAATATTAATTAATTAATAATCCCAATATTACCAAACCACATGGCAGGCCATTAATTCAAGTCCATTCAAATTCCCAAGATTAACAGAGCATGGTAGGCTGCTGAACAATGACATGGCTACATGCAGGGTTCAAGCATGCCATAAGGTAGACACCGTTCCCCAAGGCTTTTCCTTATGTACAGGAAGCAGACCACATCCCTAAGGTGGCTACTCAGCTGCTCACAGTAGATTCCACCATGGATTTGATTACTAGTTTCATCATGGTGAACACTACATCCAGCTGCCCAGCCACTCAACCAAGCCCAGCCAAGTTGACACACAAACTTAACCACCACAGTAAGGATGATCCCTAGGTTTCTGTCCTTTGTGATAGAACAGACAATGGTACCATTTCTCAGATAGGGAACATGGTAGAGTAGCAGGGAAGGAGGTGGCATAGAGCACGACCCCTGCCTTCCTTTTATATGGGATGTCTTTCTGGTCTTAAAAAGTTTTTAAGAGCACAGATATTTTTTATGCTTACAAAAGCCTAATGTTTTTCAGAGATGATTAGGGCAGAGTCCGCAGCAGAACTCAGGTGCCCTCATTTCAGTCTTCTTTATATGTGAATCATTTATTGCTTATTTGAATTTTAAACTAGGAAAGATTAATTCCACATGACGACAGACTTTTTATAATGAAGTTATTGTTGTTGTTAGTTGCCATCGAGTTGTCTCCAACTCTTAGCGACCCCATGCACAGCAGAATGAAACATCGTCCAGTTAGCACCAGCTCGGTGATCCTTCCTATACTTGAGCCCATCGCTGCAGCCACTGTTTCAATCCATCTCATTGAGGGCATTTCCCCCTTTCACTGACCCTCCACCTTACCAAGCATAACATCCTTCTGCAGGGAATGGTCCCTTCTGATACCTGAGCAAAGTAGGTGAGACAAAGTCTGGCCATTTCTCTCTTCCAAGGAGCATTTTGGTTGCACTTCCTCCAGGACAGATTTGTTAGTTCTTTTAGCAGTCTGTGGTACTTTCAGCATTCTTCTCCAGTACCACAACTCAAAAGCATCAACTCTTCTTCAGTCTTCCTTATTCACTGTCCAGCTTTGGTAATGAAGGGAGTCAGCAAAAAAGGGGAAGACCTTCAGTCACATAGATCAGCACAATGGCTGGAACAATGGGCTCAAACATAGCAAGAATGGTGAGCATGGTGCAGGACCAGGCAGTGTTTCATTCTGTTGTACACAGGGCTGCTTTGAGTCGGAGCCAAATTGATGGCACCTAAAAACAAGGACTCTTGAACTAATTGCTGAAAACTTTTATTTTATTAAATGAATTCATACATATATCCCAATTTATGGATATTGTTTTTAACTATAATAATCCTAAAGATAAAATGATATACATCCTCAACACGAGGTTTTCTTTTCATGTTACAATCAAGAAAAACATTCTGAAAAATACGATGAAATATTTGCATATTAATACATCTATCTGAACATCCTCAAAAGTTTCAAAGAATTAAGAAGGAAAACTGGAAAGGTAAATACTGGAATAAGAACACCTAGTACCTAAAATGCGAAAGTAGAATTGGATTTCATTATACAATATAAAAAAGATTACAAAACCCACAGCACAAAGAAGATCTGTTTCTTGTCTTTTGATGTGTCTCTGTAGTGAAACTGCAATTAGTGGTAATAGGAGTTGCATGTGTAGCTCAAAGGAGCTTGTTGCAAGATTGCAGCAGGATACAAAATGGTACAAGCAAAATCCCTTTCTCATTACCAGTATATAATTTTATTGTCTCCTTTAGATAGCATAATTGTCTTTGTTATCAGAATCTCTCCAACTTGCTACATCACAAATGCAATTATAAATGTATTATATATTCATCCAAGCTGATAAAAAAAACAACTGTAGCAAATTGATTTGAAGTGAAGGAGGGGTTTGGAAAATAAATGTGGTCAAGCTGTATATAGAATGTTACCGATTCTAGCATCAAAGAACATATGCTATGCTTAAAGACAAAGTCTCTATTCTTGTTCTAACATAGTTCAATTTTACTTGGATAATGGGAAGTCTCTTAAATTTTGCATTTTGGCATCTATTCATCCTATTCCTGTAATATTTTCTGCAGTGTTTTCATTGCATTGATATGTTTTTAACACTCTTGGGTTTGCTTAGGTCTGCAGAATTTGTATATATGTTCACATTCATGACACACATTTAAAGATGCATAACCATTCAATTTGTATACATATCATATGTGTATATATGTATAAATATGTTACTAAACCAGATGGTCTTCTGTGCTGAGAATTTATTTATATACACATAACATCATAGTAACAAATAAAACTTTTCTGTCACAGGAAAATTTGTTAAGCATATCATGGTATTTCTGTTATCTACTTCTCTTATTTAAGGAGTACTTAATCATTTAAACTTTTAAGTTAAATTTCCTTGATTGATTCAGCTTCTGTTCGCTTCTGCATTTTATCTCCTATTTTTCTATTAGAAAAAATTGTTATTCACAAGTAGTGACAGATAAAATAAAGGGAGTACACTTTTGTCTCACATCCAAGGTGTACTTTGAATTAATTTGTGACACCGCTTCATAAATTTAAGCAAATAATTTCTTCATAAATTAGTGGGGGAGAAGGAGATGCAATTTTAACATTAATGTCCACTTTTACCATGTTATTCTCAATAAAATGATAACATGAGTTAAACTTTACCATGTATTATTTAATGGGCATTAAAACCTTGTAGGCGGTGGAAATAAATGTATTACTTCATTCTTTAATAGAAAAATAAGCAATAAAATTCAGAAGAGAACAGTAACTGAATCAATCAAGGAAGTTTAACTTTGAATGATTTAATAAGGCATTTGACTGCTGACCAGAAGGCGGGTGGTTCAAACCCACAAGCCACTCCTTGGAAGGAAGATTGGGCAATCTACTTCCTTAGTGATACCACCTCAGAAAACCAAGGAGGGCTTGCTATGAGTCGGATCCAACTGGAAGGCAATGAGTTTGCTTTTTTTGTTGTTTTTTTTCGGGAGTCTAAACTTAATAGCTCTGACTCATTTAGTAGTAGGGGTGGGAATCAATCAATTTGTTTAAAACTTAATTTGATGACAAAATTTAACAATATCTTTATATAATGCTTAATTGCTTTGGATACAAAATTTCAGACTTTCAGTCACTCAATCTCCTTCTCTCTCGTCTTTAAGGAAACACTTAGTTTAAAGGAAAAGTGGTCTTACAATCTGCTCATTGTGCAAGCATCTGCTCTGCTTAGCCCCTGTTTACCTGATGGCTGCTTCATCTGTCCCAGAAGTTGTTATCTTGAGATCATGATGATTGGCTCTCATCCTCTTTTTAATCTTTATTCTCAATTAAAACCCAAACCCACTGCCATTGAGTAGATTCTGACTCCTAGCGACCTATAGGACATAGCAGAACTACTCTATAGGGTTTTCAAGGCTGTAAATCTTTACAGAGCAGACTGCTTCATCTTTCTCTGAGGTGGAGTTGGTGGGGTCCAACTGTCAAGCTTTGGTTAGCAGCCCAATGCTTTAACCACAGCACCATCAGAGCTCCTTGTCTCAAAGAGGAGTTGGCTAAAATCTTTATCTTATTTTATTGATTGATAGATTGATTGATTGATTGATGGTGGTGGAAGTGCAGGTTCTGAGGAATGAAAGTGCCTGAGAATTGATGGAAGTAATAGATGGGGAAATTTCCCACTAATAAATCTATAAGCCCACCCTCATCTGCTTCATAAATTTAAGCAAATAATTTCTTCATAAATTAGTGGGGAAAAAGGAGATGCAATTTTGACATTAATGTCCACCTTTACCATGATAAAGCTACCTGGCTTTTCTCTTATCCGTTATTGCAATGAAGCAGTGGACCTCACACTTCAGCATGCAATAGAATTACCTAAAGACCTTTCTTAAAATCTCTAATTCTGGGTCTCACTACAGAGTTTCTAATCCAGAATTCTTGGGCGGGCCTGGTAGTTTGCATTTCTAACAATTTCCAAGTGATGCTGCTACTACTGTTCTGGGGGCCTCACTTTGAGAACACTGCAAAGAAATGTTTAATTATGTATCAAAGATACTCTGCATCCCATCCTTTTCTATCTTCTTGGAAATCTTGTTTCAATCATTCTTCCTGTTTTTCTTACCTTCAATCTCTTCCTCTCTAGGAAATTAAATCAGCATACAAGTTTAGTCCAGTCTTCCAATCTTACAGAAAGAAAACATAAAATTTTCATACAATAATACAACAATAGCTTTCTTGACTCAAAGATACATCACTAGCCAATACAATATCTCATGAACTGTACTGAGCCTAGTTTCTTGAAGAAGTTTTCTATTATGCTATCTATTTCATTGCCTCATTAACAACCTGAGATGTTGTTGTTGTTAGGTGCCAACCAGTCGGCTCTGATTCATAACAACCCTATGTACAGCAGAACGAAATACTGCCCAGTCGTGTACCATCCTCACAATCCTTGCTGTACTTGAGCCCATTATTGCAGACACTGTGTCAATCCATTTGGTTGAGGGTATGCCCCTTTTTCACTGACCCTCCACTTTATCAAGCATGATGTCCTTCTCCACGTCATAATCCCTTCTGACAACATGGCAAAAGAAGTGAGACAAAGTCTGGCCATACTTGCTTCTAAGGAGCATTCTGGCTGCACTTCTCCCAGGACAGATTTGTTTGTCGTTTTGGCAGTCCATGGTACTTTCAGTATTCTTCGAAAACACCACAACTCAAAAGCATCAACTCTTCTTTCGGTCTTCCTTATTCATTGTCCAGCTTTCACGTGCATATGTGGCAACTGAAAATATCATGGCTGAGGTTAGGCACATCTTAGTATTGAAAGAGATGTCTTTGCTCTTAAGCACTTTAAAGAGTTCTTTTGCTGCAGATTTTCCCATTGTGATATGATGTTTGATTTCTTGACTGCTGCTTCCACGGGTGTTGATTATGGATCTAAATAATATGAAATCTTTGACAATTTCAATCATGTCTCCATTTATAGTGATGCTGTTTATTGATCCAGTTGCAAGGTGTTTTGTTTTTTGTTTTTTGTTTTTTTTTTTTATGTTGAGGTGTATCCATACTGCAAACTATCATCTTTAATCTTCACCAGTAAGTGCTTCAAGTCATCTTCACTTTCAGCAAGCAAGGTTGTTTCATCTGCATATCACAGGTTATTAATGAGTCTTCCTCCAATCCTGAAGCCACATTCTTCTCCAAATAATCCAGCTTCTTGGATTATTTGCTCAGCATACAGATTGAATAAATTTGGTGAAAGGATAAACAAGTGATGCATTCCTGATTTTAAACCATGTAGTATCCCCTTATTCTGTTTGAATGACAGCTTCCTGGTCTATGTACAGGTTCCTTATGAGCACAACTGACTGTTCTGGAATTCCCATTCTTTGCAATATTACCCATCATTTGTTATAATCCATACAGTCAAACACTTTTGCATAGGCAATAAAACACAAGTAAACATCTCTCTGCTATTCTTTGCTTTGAGCCAAGATCCATCTGACATCAGCAATGATATCCTTCATTCCACATCCTCTTCTGAATCCTCCTTGCATTTCTGGCAGTTATCTATCAATATAATGCTGCAATCATTTTTGAAATACCTTCAGTAAAATTTTACTTGTGTGTGATATTAATGATATTATTCAGTAATTTCCACATTCTGTGGGATCACCTTTCTTTGGAATGGGTATACATATGGAACACTTCCAGTCAGTTGTTCTGGTGGCTATCTTCCAAATGACTTGGCATAGATGAGTAAGTGCCTCCAGTGCAGCATCCGTTTGTTGAAATACCTCAATGGGTACTCCCTCCATTCCTGAATCCCTGTTTTTTGCCAATACCTTCAGTGCAGCTTTGTCTTCTTCTTGATCATATGCCACTGGTTCTTGATCATATGCCACCTCCTGCAATAGAGGAACATCAACCAATTCTTTTTAGTACAGTGACTTTTCATTTTCTTTTGAGGTTTCTTGCATCATTCAATATTTTGCCCTTAGAATCTGTCAATATAGCAAGTTGAGGCTTGAGTTTTTTCTTTAGTTCTTTCAAGTTGAGAAATGCCAAGCATGTTCTTCACTTTTGGTTTTCAAACTCCAGGTCTTTGTACATTTCATTATAATAATTGACTTTGGCTTCTCGAGCTGCTCTTTGAAATGTTCTGTTCTGCTCTTTTATCTTGTTATTTCTCCCATTTGCTTTAGCTACTCTCCAAGAACAAGTTTCAGAGTCTCTTCTGACATCCATTTTGGTCTTTTTATCCTTCCCTGTTTCTTTAATGATCTTTTGCTTTCTTCATGGATGATGTTCCTGATGTCATATCACAACTCGTCTGGGTTTTGGTCAGTGGTGTTCAGTGCATCAAATTTATTCTTCAGATGGTCTTGAAATTCAGGTGGGATGTAAACAAGGTCATATTTCAGCTCTGTTTTAATTTTTTTCAGCTTGAACTTGAGCTTGCATATGAGCAATTGATGACCTGTTCCACAGGCAGCTCCTATGCTTTGTTTTCGCTGAAGATATTTAGCTTCTCCATTGCCTCTTTCCATAGTCAATCTGATTCCTATATATTCCATTTGGTGAGTTCCACGTGTACAGCCCCTGTTTATGTTGTTGAAAAAGAGTATTTTCAATGAATGAGTCATTGGTCTTGCAAAATTCTATTGTGTCATCTCTGACATCATTTCTGTCACCAAGGCCATATTTTCCAACAATTGGTGATTTCTTTTTGTTTGCAACTCTTGTATTCTAATCACTCGTAATAATCAATACATCTTCATTGCATATATGGCCAATTTCAGACTGCAGAAGTTGGTAAAAGTCTTCAAATTCCTTGTCTTTGGCTTTAGTGGTGGGTACATGAGTTTGAGTAATAGTCGTATTATTAACTGATCTTCATTGTAGGCATCTGGATATTATTTTATCACTGACAGCATTGTACTTCAGAATAGATCTTGAAACATCCTTTGTGACAATGAATGCCATGCCATTCCTCTTCTATTTGTCATTCTCTGCATAGTAGATTCTGTGATTATCTGATTCAACATGGCCAGTATCAGTCCACTTCAGCTAATACCTGGGATATCAATATTTATGTGTTCTATTTCATTTTTGACAACTTCCAATTTTCTTACATTCATGCTTCATACATTCTATGTTCCAATTACTAATGGATATTTGCAGCTGTTTTTTCCCATTTGAGTCATGCCCCATCAGCAAATGGAGGTCCTGAAAGCTTTACTCCGTCCATGTCATTAGGGTCAACTCTACTTTGAGGAGGCAGCTCTTTCCCAGTCATATTTTGAGCACCTTCTGATGTGAGGGATTCATCTTCAAGTACTATATCAGACAATGTTTCAGGACTATTCATAAACTTTTCCAGTAATATATCAGACAGTATTTCACTGCTATTCATAAGGTTTTCACTGACCAATACATTGACAAGTGGATGGCCCCTTTCTTTTCTGAGTCTGTCTTAGTCTGGAAGCTCCACTGAAACTGTCCACCATGGGTGACCCTGTAGGTATTTGAAATACCAGTGCCATTCCTTCCTGCCTCACAGCAACATGCAAATCACCACAGGACAACAAACTGACAGATGAGCAAGTAGTGGCTTATTTGTTCTACTTTTTTACAATTAGGGCTTTACTCTTACTACTTCTACTACTAAACCATAACTGTTGATCTGGTTAATCTAAGAATTTTTTATAATTTTTGACATTATTTTACATAGACATTTACAGCTAGAGCAGACTGTTAATTGAAAATGAAATGAAAAATTTCAGGCAATTTTTATGAATTGTAAAGTCAACTTCAAAGTAGTTTTTCTACTTACAATCTGCATAATTATGGGCAAAGTTCTTTACTTTTTGAGGTTTAATATGTGCAAGAGTTAAGTAGAGTTATTGATGCATATCTTGCAAGATCATTTTTGAAGGTTAGGGCTATTGAACATATAATGCCTAGAAGAATGCTTGGAGTGTAAGTAGTAGCTAATAAAAATAATAATGATAATACAACTCTGAACTTTAAAACACAGAATATGATTACCTTGAATCTGTGCTTTGCCACCAACTGAAAATCTAAGGGAGTGCTAGTAATAATTTTCTAACTGAAGTGCTTAAATGACAAATAAATTCTAATAAATGAAAAGAACTCTCCACTGTGAATTAAGTGGATGACATGTTGAAAAATGTAGCTTATCATCCAAAAGACAACCTGCTGCCTATTAAACCAGTAGAATTGATAAATTCACTTAATAACCAAGACTTGCCCAAGTGGCTCATCAAGGTACCAAAAATATTCCTCCTTACTCATACTGTGTAATCAGAAGTTTGTCTTTTGTTCATATACTAGTCAAAGTTGAAGTTGAAGAAAATTAAAACAAGTTCACTAAGATCCAAAATATGACCTTGAATATATCACAGTTGAATTTAGAGACCATCTGAAGAACAGACTTCACTAATTCAACAGCAATGACCAAAGACCAGATGAGTTCTGTGATGATGTCAATAGCATCATATATGAAGAAAGAAAAAGGTCATTAAAACAACAGGAAAGAAATAAAAAAACAAAATGAATGTCAGAAGAGAATATGACACTTGCTTTTGAATGGAGAGTAGCTAAAGTAAATATAAGAAAAAATGAAATAAAATATCTGAACAGAAGATTTAAAAGGACAGCTCAAAAAGAAAAAGTAAAGTATTTCATAATGAATTGTGCAAAAACCTCTAGTGAGAAAACTAAAAAGGAAGAATACACTGAGGATTTCTCAAGGTGAAAGACTGAAGAAAAATATTTAAGCCTCGAGTTGCAATACTGACAGATTCCATGTGCAAAATAATGAATGATGCAAGAAGCATCAAAAGAATATGGAGAGAATACAGATGCCCTGTACCAAAAAGAATTGGTCTACATTCAACAATTTCAGGAGCTATCATATGATCAAGAATTGATGGTATTGAAGGAAGAAGTCCAAGCTGTACTGAAGGAATTAGCCAAAAAAAAAAAAAAAAAGGATCCATGAATTGAGTGAAAACCTATTGAGATGTTTCAACAAGTAGATGCAATGCTGAAAGTGCTTACTTATATATACCAAGAAATTTGGAAGGCAGCTACTTGGTCAACAAAATAGAAGAGATCTATACGAGTGCCCATTCCAAAGTGATCCAATGAAATGTGGAAATTATTGAACAGTATCATTAATATCGTATACAAGTGAAATTTTGCTAAAGATAATTCAAAAACAGTTGCAGCAGTACACTGACAAGGAACTGCCAGAAATTCAAGCTGGATTCAAAAGAGGATGTGAAATGAGAGATACTATTACTAAAGTCACATGAATATTGGCTGCAAGCAAAGAATACAAGAAGAATGTTTAACTTTGTTTTATTGACTATGCAAAAGGATTCTAATGTGTGACTCATGACAAAATATGGATAATATTGCAAAGACTGGCAATTCCAGAGCACTTAATGGTGCTCACAAGGATCCTGTACATAGACCAAGAGGCAGTCATTTAAACAGAATAACGGGATACTGCATAATTAATAAAATAAGGAAAGGTGTGCACCAAGGATGCATCCTTACACCACATTTATTCAATCTGTATGCTGAGCAAAGACTCCAAAAAGTTGGACTAGATGAAAAATAAGGTGGCATCAGGATTGGCAAAAGACTCATTAACAACCTGCATTATGCAGATGACACAACTTTGCTTGCTGAAAGTGAAGTTAACTTGAAGTACTTACTGATGAAGATTAAAGTCTTTAGCCTTCAGTATGGTTTACATTTCAACATACCAAATCCAACTCTTAGTGACCCTTTTTGGGTTTCTGAGACTATAAATCTTTATGGAAGCAGACTGCCTCATCTTTTTTCTGTGGAGTAGCTGTGGATTTGAACCACTGACCTTTTGGTTAACAGCCAAATGCCTTATTTACCTCTACCACCAACAGAGCTCTTTCCATCTCAACATAAAGAAAACAAGAATCATCACAACTTGGCCAATAACCGCCATCATGATAAATGGAGAAAAGATCAAAATTGTCAGGGATTTCATTTTACTTGGATCCACAATCAACACCTATGGAAGCAGCTGTCAAGAAATAAAACAACATAATGCACTGGGCAAATCTACTACAAAAAATCTTTTTACAGTGTTAAGAGTAAAGATATCATTCAGCAGCTAAGGTGTGCCTGACCCAAGCCATGGCATTTTTAATTTCCTCATAAGCATGTGAAATCTGGGCAATGATTAAGGAAGACCAAAGAAGTTTTGAAGGATTTGAATTTTGGTGTTGGTGAAGAATATTGAATATACCATGTGCTGCCAAAAGAACAAATAAGTAAGTCTGCCTTGGAAGAATACTCCTTAGAAGGGAGAATGGCTCTCGTACTTTGATCGTGTTATCAGGAAAGACCAGTCCCTTGAGAAGGATATCATGCTTAGTAAAGCAGAGGGTCAGGAAAGCAAGGGAAGACTCTCAATGTGATGGATAGACACAGTGCTGCAACAATGGGCTCAAGCATAGCACACACTGTGAGGATGGAGCAGGACCAGGCAGTGTTTTTTTCTGTTGTACATGGGTCACTATGAGTCGAAACTGACTTGATGGCACCTAACAACAATGACAACAATGTCTTTTCATTATTAAGAGCAATAACCCATGAAGGAATTGATGGGTTTGACAAAATCATCTCATGTTAGACAGTTATGGGTCACTGAAAAAACATGGTCAAAGCATTTCAGACATTCAGAAACATACTAGCAGCTGTTTTTCAAAAGGTGAATAATTTTTCTCTGAATGTGGCAAGTATTTGTTCCAGAATCATAGGGGGTTACAATTGATTATTTTATAGGGGATTGCTATAAACTCCACACATTATCTTTTCTCATCTCAGATTCTTACAATATTATAGGGTTTATAGGATCATGTATTCCAATCAGATCACTGCACTCCAGCCTGGATCTAAACTGAACTATTTTCTGCTCTGTGCCCTAATCAAAGTCATACGGTAGCCTGTCATGTCAGTCCATATATAGAGACCACAGTTGTATCCCCAAGTATGGCATATGCTGCTTCTAAAAGCTGACAATGCTTAGTTGGTGTTGTGCTTTCTTCTTTGTAGAGGAAATCCAAGGTGCAATAATTTGTGTTTTACTTTAAAGGGGCATTCACAACTTTCCCCACACCACAGGCCTTTGAAAATTTTTAGGGATGTGACAAATGCTTGAAACTTTATTGGGTTTATCTCCCAAATTCCAGAGCTACCTCTCTCTCTAAAATCTCAAACTTACTAGTCATATTTATTAAATGGAAAAAACTGAAGCTCAGAGAGATTAATAACTTGCCTACGTTCACATAGGAGCTTTGGTGGCGTAGTGCCTAAGGCATTTAACTGCTAACCAGAAGGCTGGTGGTTCAAACCCACCAGCCACTCCTCAGAAGGAAGATGGCACAATCTACTTCCATAGTCATAACACCTTGAAAATCCAAGGAGGGGTGGCTGTGAGTAGCCCCCAACTGGATGGCAGTGAGTTTGGTATTTTTTTTTTGGTTTTGGTAAGTTCACATGGCTCAATATTAGCAGAGTTAAACTTAGGAATGAGTACTCTTTGTTTCAAATTCTACGTTTTGAATAATTACTCTTTCTTTATAGTAATTAGGTGATTAGTACACTATCAGCCATATATTTAGGGACCTGCATACTTAATTTTAAAAATGTATTTACTTTAAGTTGTAAAATGTCATAAAGGAAATCTTTTTATTTTTATTATTACAGCATATTCACATATATGGTAAAACATCAGTCAAGTAAATTCTTTTAGTAGAAGCATTTTGACAATCGTAATAGTGGCTTTTATCCATAAGAAAACATGGAATGTAGGGATGCCCTAAAATATGTAGGATTTTCATTTTCATGTATATGGAAGTGGAAGAAAATCAAATACCCAGTTTTCTTCATTCAGTAGATACATAATGGTTTAGAGGTTTTAGATCGTTTCTTAGATTTCTCTTTTACTTTAGGATAAAATCAAAACCAAACTCTGCCATCAAGTCAATTCTAACTCATAGAGACTCCCATTGGGTTTCCAATACTGTAAATCTTTACAGAAGCAGACTGCCTCCTCTTTCTTCCTCAGAGCAGTTGGTGGGTTTGAACTTTGACTTTTTGATTAGTGGCCAAATGCCTTAACCACTACACCATCAGAGCTCTTTATTTTAGAATAAGTGGAAAGTTATTTGAAAATATTTTATTATTTTCTAGTTCAGAAACAGAAATCATATTTATCAGTTAGAAAATTCTATTTGTATATTGGAAATTTAATTTTTAATTCAAAATAAATATATAAAATATTTTAGTTTTTCTTTCAGGACAATTATTTTAAAATAATTTGCTTATAATTATTTTAGGAGAAAAATGTATCAAATGGTTAATAAAATGAATAGTTTTTTTAATACTTATAAAATTTTTTATTGCTGTCTGATAATTTATATGCAAGTTGCAATGCACAAAAAGTCAGTTTAGCAAAACGATAGTACAAAAGAATTTCTCTGCCATTAAAGTAGCTAAATACACAATACTGAGAAAAGTATGCAAAATATTCAATGGTAATTTAACTTTTATTGTTATACTTTTGTAGGAATTTTTTTTTTAAGTGACATAGATAATGTATTTGGAGAAATCAAGTTAAATCAAAGAAAAAAGTTTGTTGGTCAAATTCCTTTCAGATTATTAGGATTCTACTTTTTGCTAATAGTATGAGTGAAAATTTCTTGTTACTCTATTCCTCCCTCTTTTTTTAAGCCATCATAGCTTGAGCTAACTGTGCTTTGGCTTTATGAAAACTAGAATAAATATATATAATGGGAGCTCTGATGGCGTAGTGCCTAAAGCATTTGACTGCTAACCAGAAGGCTGGCGGTTCAAACCCACCAGCTACTCCTCAGAAAGAAGATGGTGCAATATACTTCTGTAGAGATGCCGCCTCGGAAGCCAAGAAGGGGTTGCTAAGAGTCAGAAATAAATATATATAATATATAGTTAAACTTCTCTAAGAATTCATCAGTGTCTTCAAACTTTATGTAACATATTTCAAGATCTCTTTAAGCATTGTTGTGGATTGAATTATGCCCCTGAAATAGGTATTGAAATCTTACTCCTGTAACTTTCAATGTGACCCAGTTTGGAAATATGGTTTTCTTGTGTTATGTTAATGAAGTCATACAAAAGTAGAGTGAGTACTAAACGTAAATCACATCTGAGTTATAAAAGGAGTAGAATAGACAGAGATACACAGGAGAGGTGAAGACAGACAATGGAGACAGATGTATCAACAAAAAACAAGGATTGCTGGCAACTCCAAGGCAACTAACCAAAGCTAAAATAGACAAGAAAGCAACTCCCTGTAGAGTCATGCCCTGAATTTGGGCTTCTAGCCTCCTAAACTATGAGAAAATAAATTTCTTTTCTTTAAAATCACTCACTTGTGGTAATTTTGTTAAGGCAGCACTAAGACACTAAGACAAGAATAATACTGTTGTGAAATTAGTTCCTTTATGTGGTCTTTTTTTTGGTCCTTTGGAAAAACAGTTTGAGAATTTTTTTTCCCTCTATACCCTGAGGAGTTACTTTTGCCCTAGTTTTCTACCCTAGATGGTTTGTTACTCTAGTCCCGGTTGATTGACATTTGCTGGGTAAACTGCAGCCCTGGGCTGCAGCCTGCCTTGTGGTTGGTAGGCACTTTGCAGGGATTGGTTGATATACTATGCAAATGTAATTACTGCAGCCTACTATGCAAATGAAGTATCTGTGGCCTATGGAGAGGGGATTAGGCAGTTCGTGGCCCCTACAGGGAGGCACTATATCTTGAAATTGACAAGGAATTGTGTATAAATGATGCCAAATCCACAGTGCTTTTTCAGACAAAAAGTAGCAGGAAGAAGCAGAAGGAATAAAGAAGAGAGAAGTAGAAAGACAGAAGCAAGGATCTTCCTAAAAGATCTGTAACACAAGTCAAGCACTGTAACACTGAAAACAGCAAGAGGACCCAACAGCAGAGCCAGTGGTAACAGGCCTGAGAGAAGCCCAGGACAAAGCCTGAGGCAACAGTGCTGGAAGGAGTCCTGCAGCAGTCTTTGGTGACAGATGGCAGGGCCAAGTGGAGCCTGTCCTGAGGGGGCTGAGAGGTCTGGAACATCAAAGAGTAGCTGAGAGAGCTGTCCTGCACTCTCATGAAGGGAGATTTTTTTCTGCGTGCTTCCTGATCCTAATCCTGAGTTGTAGCCTCTTGCTTCCTTAATAAACCGCTTTGAGTACTGTCTGTGAGTCTTTGTGGCCACTGCAACAGATTGGCTAACCCAGAAGAGACACAGAGTGCTGTGGGAGGGATGACTGGTGTCAGAATTGGTAAAAAGGTTGGAGAGTGGAGGTATGTCTGACCTCCACCTCATAGGGGTCAGCCTTGGACTGGTCTTGGTTTGCGTTATTCTCCCTGAAGTTAGACAGGATACGGTGATGCTATGCCCACAATTTCACAAATATATAATCCAAACTGAAATGCTTAACTTCTAATCACAGATTCACATGTCAATAATAATGTTTCACATTTCAAGTTGATTATTTAGGGCGATCTTTTCTAACAGAAGTTTTGACACTTGGTCTATAAAGTTTAGGAATTCTGCATAATTATTTCTTCATGAAGAATTATAACATACATCAACCTACTCTGAGTAGTCCCGAGGTAAAATGTTTTAAATCCTGATTTAGAAACTATATAAATTGAAAGCTCTTAATGTCTGCAAAGTCCAGCTGGATAACTGACATAAACAGAAAGAAATAATAGAAAATGACTTTAAAGTTCACATTGGTATTTAGAAATATTTGTTTGAGTATATTATCACCTGCACTAAACTTTAACTTGAAGAGTCTTAAGTAATTAGTAAGATTTATTTTGTTCAATTTATTATGAGTGTTTCTAAATTAGCTTCTTTGATTGTTATATATCAAGCATATTAAACAAATGGAGGACTTGGTGCTTAAAACTTAGTTACAAGCCATTGAATTCAGGATTAAACATATTGTGTAGCTCAGAAAACAACAGAATTTTTGTACTAGGATGGCAACTAAAGATATTTACTTAATAACGTAAAATAAATGTTCAATATTTATTATATTCTTAGAAGATACGTAGGTAAAATTTAAATCAGCAATGTTTTATAAAATTAGATTTAGTTAGTTGATTTAGTGCCTAATTTGTATTTTTTCAATGAATGTGTTTCCTTCATGCAGTTCACTAACATATTGTGGAAGAGTATTTAAGGAAAAGAAGGGATTGTACGAAACAATGTCACGGGCACATGAAAGACCTAATCACAGAGGTATTAAGGCAATATATTATAATTTCCTACAAGAAAAAGAGAGAAAATGAGTAAAATTTCTCTTAGACATTTTACATGTGTTTCACATCAAAAATACGTCAAAAAATGAAGCTTATTTTCATTTAAAATGTAAGAAAAACATGCATTAGATTTGACGAGTATTGAAGATAAGATAATATTTTTTGTTGTTGTTATGTGCCATCGAGTCAGCCCTGACTCATAACGACCCCTCCTTGGGGTGCCGAGGCAGTATCACTATGAAAGTAGATTGCCCCACCTTCCTTCCGAGGAGTGGCTGGTGGGTTTGAACCGCCAGCCTTCTGGTTAGCAGTCAAGTGCCTTAGGCACTACGCTACCAAATGATAGAATGGCAAGAAAGAATACTACCTTCTTTGTTATTTTAATGCCCAAATATGAAACTGTCTTGAAAAGATGTCTTCAGTGCTATCAGAAACAAACAAAAATCATCTAGTTACCTGACATTGTTTGATAATCCCTTTAATGTCTATGCCAGTGAAGGGAGTGCTATACATGCTTGCATTTTCTTATACAACTAATGATGCAGTGAAAATCAGAGCTAATTTTTATGTGACTGTTAGATATATCTTTGAGAAAGTAATCAATTCCAGGTGTTATCACTGGACTTCAGTGAGCTACAGATACTATTGACCAATTCTCTCATACAATTTAATGTTCTCTATAAGGTCTGGTAGCATAGTGTCTAAGTCATTTGACTGCTAACCAGAAGGCTGGTGGTTCAAACCTACCAGCCACACTTCAGAAGGAAGATTGGGCAATCTACTTCCAAAGCGATACTGCCATGGAAACCCAAGGAGGGGTCTCTATGAGTCGGATCCAACTTGACGGCAGTGAGTTTGGTTTTTGGTTTTAGATATATAGCCTGAAGGAGCACTGCAGTGTGGTGCATAAGGCAGCTGGCTGCTAACCAGAAAATTATTGGTTCAACCCATCAGTTGCTCCTCCAGCAAAATATGTGGCAATCTACTTCCATAAAGATTTACAGCCTTGGAAACCCAGTGGGGGTTGCTGTGAGTAGGAATCAACTTGATGGCAGTTTTTTTTTTT
>NW_006922032.1:1875296-1879935 GCF_000298275.1 Orycteropus afer afer | reverse complement strand
AAAAAAAAAAAAAAAAAAAAAAAAAAACAGGAAACATCTAGTTTGGGATAAAACTTGTAACTTGGAAGTGCAGAGGAGCAGTTGTGCTGTCTGGAGCCTTTGAGTCTCAGAATTAAAAAGAGATGAGCTGATTTGAGTAAAAAATATGCAGCTTTGAGAATAACAACCTCAGATTGATTTCCTCAGTCTGACCAACTAGAAAAACCACATCTTTTCCCCAGGGCAGAATGCGTTCAATTTCCTCAACCTGAAATGAAACATAAGGAGTATTGCTAGGCAGGTAGATAGGACAGGAGGGCTACCCTGGGACAGGCCCAAAGGGAGGAGAAAACGGAGAGAGGCGGAATATTTAAGGTTAACCACTTGTGAAATTTGGCCAATTAAAACTAAGCAGAACAACCACAGACTGTGGACTATTTAAGGAGTTTAATGAGCTAACACCTGCAATTGCCCTCACCTGCCTGTGAGATTTGGCCAATTAATCAGGGTCACAGGACCCTGACTCAAGAGGCCCAGCGCCACCTTAAGAATGCCGCTTTCAGGAAGTATAAAAACCAATAGTGAGGCAGTTTGGTGTCTTTTTCCATTCCACGGGAAAGACCTTTCTCCACTCTTCTGGAGACACCCTTTGCTTTTAATGGCCCTCCCCACTCAAGGAAAGGAGTCCGTTTCCCCTCTGGAAACATACTTTGATTTCAACAAAGCCTTGTGTGCTTTTATGATTGGTGCTTGGTTGAGTTTGTCAAGCCTCCACTGAACGTTATTCCTCTGGTGGATCACCTGGGACTGCTGGCCCGCGGATCACTCGCTCATGGAGATTCTTCCTGCGAGTATGGTGAGGACCAGGAAAAGGGTTCTTCACCCTGACGAAAGTATGTTGTTGTTGTTAGGTGCCATCTATCCCCCTCTGACTCATAGCAACCCTATGTACAACAGACCTAAACACTGCCTGGTCCTGTGCCATCATCAAAGTCTCTGCTATAGTTGAGCCCAAACTTGCAGCCACTGTGTAAATCCATCTCAATGAAGGGCTTCCCCTTTTTCACTGACCCTCTATTTTAGAGAGCATGATATTCTTTTCCAGAGAAGGTCCCTTCTGACAACATGACCAAAGCAAGTGAGATGAAGTCTAGACATTCTCGTTTCCAAGGAGCATTCTGGCTGCACTTTTTCCAGGTCAGATTTGTTCATTCTTCTGGCAGTCCATGTTGATGTTGTTATGTGCTGTTGAGTCGGATCCAACAGTATCACTATGGAAGTAGATTTCCCAACCTTCCTGCCGAGGACTGGCTGGTGGTTTTGAACTGCCAGCCTTCTGGTTAGTAGTCAAATGCCTTAGGCACTACGCTACCAGAGCTTCTGTGGCAGTCCATAGTATTTTCAGTATATTTCACCAACACAATTGAAAGCCATCAACTCTTCTTTGGTCTTTCTTATTCATTGTTCAAGTTTCACATGCATATGAGGTGACTGAAAATACCAAGGCTAGGGTCAGGCACATCTTTCTTTTCAAAGTGACACATCTTTGCTCTTTAAAACTTTAAAGAGAACCTTTGCAGCAGATCTGCACAGTGCAATACAACATCTGATCTCTTGACTGCTGCTTCTTTGGGTGTTTATTATGGATCCAAGTAAAATGAAATATCTGAAAACTTGAATCTTCCCTCCATTCATCATTATATTGATATTGGTCCAGTCGTGAGCATTTTTGTTTTCTTTATGTTGAGGTATAATCCATACTGAACACTGTAGTCTTTCAACTTCATCAGTAAGGGCTTCAAGTCATCTTCACTTTCAGCAAGCAAAGTTGCACCATCTGCATATTGCAGGATGTTAATGACTCTTCCTCCAGTCCTGATACCACATTCTTCTTCACATAGTTCAGCTGCTTGGATTATTTACTCAACTTGCAGATTGAATAAGTATAGTGAAAAGGTCCAACCCTGACATACACCCTTCTGATTTTAAACCATACAGTATCCCTTTGTTCTATTTGAGGGACAACCTCTTGGTGTTTGTACAGGTTCATCATGAGCACAAATAAGTGTTCTGCAATTCCCATTCTTTGCAATATTTTCCATAATTTGTTATGCTCCACATAGTCAAATGCTTTTGTGGAATCAATGAAACACAGGTAAATATGTTTCTGGCATTCTTTGCTTTCAGCCAAGATCTATCTGACATTGGCAAAGATATCCTTTGTTCCACATCCTCTTCTGAATCCAGCTTGAATTTCTGGAAGTTCCTTGTCAATATACTATGCAACTGTTTTTAATTATCTTCAGCAAAATTTTACTTGTGTGTGATATTAATGATATTGTTCAATAATTTCCACATTCTGTTGGATCACCTTTTTTCGGAATGGGCACAAATATCAATCTCTTGAAGTCAGTTGACTAGATAGCTATTTTCCATATTTCTTGGCATAAACAAGTAAGCACCTCCAGTGTGTCATCCATTTATTGAAACATCTCAATGGGTATTCCATCAATTCCTGGAGCCTTGTTTTTTGCCAATTCCTTCAGCACAGCTTAGACCTCTTCCTTTAATAACTTTGGTTCTTGATTATAAGTTATTTCCTGAAATAGTTGAACATGGACCAATTCTTTTTGGTACAGTGACTTTGTGTATTCTTTCCATCTTGTTTTGATGATTCCTCATCTTTCAGTATTTTGCCCATAGAATCCTTCAATATTGCAACTCAAGGCTTGGATTTTTTTCTTCAGTTATTTCAGCTTAAGAAATGTGGAGCAGGTTCTTCCCTTTTGGTTTTCTAACTTCAGGTCTTTGCACATTTCATTATAATACTTCACTTTGTCTTCTCAAGCACAAACCCCACCATATTCCCCACCTGCAGAAATCTTCTATTCATATTTAATTTTTTTTTTTTTAATTTATTCATTTCTTCCATTTGCTTTAACTACCCTCCATTCAAAAGCAAGTGTCAAAGTCTCTTCTGATATCCTTTTTAGTCTTCTGTTACTTTCCTGTCTTTTTAATGACCTTTTGTTTTCTTCATGTATAATCTTCTTGATTATCCCACAACTCATTTGGTCTTTGGTCATTGGTGTTCAATGTGTCAAATCTGTTCTTCAGATGGACTCTAAATTCATGTGGGATATACTCAAGGCTATATTTTGGCTGTTGTTGACTTTTTTCAAAATTTCTTCAGATTCACCTTGAACTTGCACATGAGCAATTGATAGCATACAGTCAGCTCTTGGCCTTGTTTTGACTGAAGATATTGAGCTTCTCCATCTCCTCTTTCCACAACTTTAATTGATCTGATACTTGTGTATTATATCTAGCAAGGTTCACACATATAGTTGTTATGTTGTTGAAAAAAGGTATTTGCAATGAATAAGTCTGTCTTGTAAAATTTTATCATGAAATCCCCTGTGTCATTTCTATCACCAAGGCCAAATTTTCCAACCACTAATGTTCTTCAGGCTGGCGATTCAAACCCACCAGCCACACTCCTCAGAAGGAAGGTTGGGCAATCTACTTCCGTAGTGATCCCACCTCAGAAACCCACGGAGGGGACACTATGAGTTGGGTCTGACTCGAAGGCACACAAAAACAACAATGTTCTTCTTAGTTTCAAACTTTAATATTCCAATCACCAGCAATTATCAATATATCTTGATTGCATGTCTAGTCAATTTCAGATTGCAGAAGTTGGTAAAAATCCTCAATTCCTTCATATTTGGTTTTAGTGTTTGGTGCATAAATGTGAATAACAGCAGTATTACTCGTCTTCCTTATAGGCATATGGATATTACCTTATCACTGACAGCTTTGTGTTTCAGAACAGATCTTAACATGTTCTTTTTGACAATGAATGGGACACCATTCCTGTTCAGTTTGTCACTCCTGGCATAGTAGATTATATGATTGTCTGATCCCAAGTGGCCAATACCAATCCATTTCAGCTCACTAATGCTTAGGATATCAATCTTTATGCATTTTATTTCATTTTTGACAACTTCCAATTTTCCTAGATCATATTTTGTATGTTGAAGGAAGGTTGGGCAAACTACTTTTGCAGTAATACCTCCTCGGAAACCCAAGGAGAGGTCTCTATGAGTCGGACCCAACTTGAATGCAGTGCATTTGTTAAAGGTTTTATGTTCTTATTATTAATGAATGGTTGGTTGCAGTTGTTTCTTCCCATTATGAGTTGTGTCCCATATGAAAATGAATATCCCAAAAGATTTATTATAACCACTTCATTAAGGTGGCTCTACTTTGAGAAGGCAGCTCTTTCCCAGTTGTATTTTAAGTGCCTTCCAACCTGAGGGGCTGTTCTTCCAGCACTGTATCAGATGTTTTCTGATCTTCATAAAGTTTTCCAGTAATATATTAAGTAGTGCTTCACTACTATTGATAAGGTTTTCAGTAGCCAATTTTTTCAGAAGTGGATAACTCCATCTTTCTTTCTAGTCTGTCTTAGTCCACTAAAATTGTGATAGTTGGAGCTGTGTGTCAACTTGGCTGGACCCCAGTTCTGTGTGGTTGTTCCCATGATGGGATCAGATGACTGTGTTCTGAGTGGCCAATCTGTTCAAAGGGAGTTTCCCTAGGGGTGTGGCCTGCTTCCAGGATATCCAGGGACATTCTGGGAAGAGAGACATTCTTC
>NW_006922032.1:1863706-1874606 GCF_000298275.1 Orycteropus afer afer | reverse complement strand
AAAAATACATGAATCTTGAAACATAAAATATTATTAAGTCATTATGTGGTATAGAGGGAGTTCTGGTAGTGTAGTGCCTAAGGCAGGTCAAACCCACCAGCCACTCCTCAGAAGGAAGATGGGACAATCTACTTCCATAGTGATACTGCCTCAGAAACCCAAGGAGGGTCACTATGAGTCAGGTCCGACTCAATGGCACACAACAACAACATGTGGTATAGAATGGAAGCCAGAATGACTAGACTTCGTCTCACCTGCTTTGGTCATGTTGTCAGAAGGGATGATTCCCTGGAGAAGGATATCATACTAGGTAAAGTGGAGGGTCAATGCAAAAGGGGAAGGCTCTCAACGAGATGGACTGACACAGTGGCTGCAACCATGGGCTCAGGGGTAGCAAGGATTGTGAGGTTGGCACAGGACAGGACGGTGTTTTGTTCTGTTGTATATTGGTTTGTTATTAGTCAGAGCCAACTTGACAGCACTTAACAGCAACAACAACATGGGGTATAGGTCAACCTGTAGTATTGAGTCCTATGCTAAGAATTGAAGATGTCAAGATACAGAAGATATAGTCTCTGACCTTGAAGTCACAGACTTTATGTAAGACTCATGTATGAAATAGAAATGTCAACAGATCATTTCATGGAAAGGGCAGTAGTATGAAATGCCTCGAGTACTATGGGTGCACTGAAGTCTCACTCATTAAAGCTCATGGAATTACTTAAAGTTACTTATCATTTTCAATAGAGATCACATGAGTTTATGGAAGTAAAAAGAAGCTAATTTTGTACTATCCCTGTACTACTTTTCTCCTCTAACCAACAATTATATGAACACAAATTTTATGAAACTAAAATAAGTATCATGTTACCTAAGTCATGTCATATAGTGGCAACAATGGATTTATTAACATCAGGCTGTGTATTAGGAAAACCTAGGAAACACATTATAGGATCAGAGAAATTTTAGAATAGGATTGACATATAGCATGAAATCCTAGAGATCATTCCCTGTATTGCAAAGACTTGTCAAATGCAAAAGCCAGAATCCGTGCAGTAATCTAGGGTCAAATTCTAATAGGGACTAAGATGAAGAAAATGTACAAGAAGTATAGATTTAAACAGAAAAGAATCAATTCCTTGAACTGAGATAATACAATATATTCTAAAAGTAGAACTCTCTTACGCAAGCAGCTGTAAATACCATCGTTCAGCTACTTTTTAAAGTAACAAAATAAATAAAACTTGAAACAACACCCAAAAGTACCCAAAAAGTAGCTTTTGCAGAATTATTTATTATTTAGTTTTGTTTTTCACTTCGTTTTAAAAAAGGGAATGAATATAAAAAAATGTAATGGAGAAAATTTACTGAAATCTAGCTAAATATATTTTCTTATTGCATATGTAATTTTCGTTAAATAATTAACACTAATACAGAGTAAGCCTAGTATTGTCATTGTGCTGTTCCAAACTGAAAGGATAAATTCTGTCTATTGAAAACTTGCAATACAAATATTTTCATGACAATCATAAAATATTATAATGCCTGGTTTGTTTTAATAATACATGAAAAGGACTGATTTTATTACTGATGGGAGAAATTGGCAAATATCTTTTCTTTCTTCTCAGATATCCATGTAATTTACAGGTTAATTGTACATAACAAAAACAAAGTATTCAGATTAGAGACTGCTTTCTCTGTATATTGCTATTGATTTAAATCCACATGAATGAAAAAACGTATTAACTTGAGGCAAAGAAGTGTCAGGAATGATTTATAGATTTCATGGCGTGTCAGGAAATGGCTATGAAGAACTAGTAGCTTTTACAAATACTGAAGATGAAACTTTGAATGAAGTAAGCTACAAAGTAGTCATTTCATGGAAGCAAAACTTTGACATCAAAATAATTCTTGTTCTTAAATGAATCATATATATGAATAATGGATATTATCCCAGATTACCATACTGAGCAAGATGGTCTAACCAAAACTGTTTTTCAAGGATACCAGAGTCTCGTTTGCCTAAGACACTTGACTGTTAACCAGAAGTCTTGCAGTTCAAACCCACCAGCCACTCCTCGGAAGGAAGGTTGTCCAATCTACTTCCATAGTGATACCACCTCGGAAACCCACAAAGGGGTTGCTACAAGTCAAGTCCGACTCGACAGCACATAACAACAACAACAACAAGAGTCTCCTTTTGTACTCTAAAAGTACTATAAATTCCTGCAGCAAGAACGTGAAATAGGCTGGACTTGTCCTCATAAACAGAATCTAAAATCACCTACCTGCTAGAAATGAATGACCTCCGTATTTACATATTCAAAATTACCTGTTTAGAGAGCAGTCCAGATAGTGTTACACTGTCCTTGTTGGACAGAATTTGTATTAAGCCATATTGCATTGGGAAAATCTGCTGCAAAAATCTTTTTAAAGTGTTAAAAAGCAAATACGTCACTTTGAAGACTAAGGTGCACCTACCCAAGCTATGGTATTTTCAATCACCTCATATGCATTTAAAAATAGGGCAATGAATAAGGAAGACTGAAGAAGAATTGATGTATGTGAATTATGGTGTTGGCAAAGAACATTAAAAACACCATGGACTGCCTGGAAAACGAACACATCTGTCTTGGAAGAAGAGAGCCAGAATTCTCCTTAGAAGTGAGACTTCCTCTCATGTACTTCAGAAATGTTATCAGGAGAAATCATTCCCTGGAGAAGGACATCATGCTTGGTGACGTAGAGGATCATCCAAAAAAAAAAAAAAAAAGGAAGACCCTCAGCAAGATGGATTGACAGAGTAGCTGCAACAAAGGCCTCAAACACAGCAATAGCTGTGAGCATGATACAGGACTAGGCGGCATTTTCTTCTGTTGTCCATAGGGTTGGTATAAGTCAAAATCAACTTTGATCTGATGGCATTTAACAACACCAGGAGCTACCAATCAAAAAGCAAATCAGTTCAAATGGAAGACATAGGGAAAATATGTAGATGCATATGTTCTTACAGAACACATACAAAAAAATTGTTTCAACATTAAAAAAAATATGGCTGCTGTTGTTAGCTATCATAATAATTATCTGATGCAACAACAGGAACAGGCAATGATAGTTATAGGTGGGATCTGGATGGCAGTGGAAGTAGGGGCGTCTTTTATTTATTTTTAAAAGCATCAGTTTCTGTTTACATATATAATTTGATAGCACAAAAAAATGTTTTTTAGTGTTCCCTCTTTGATTCTTGTGTATATGAGATTTCAGGAAAGAAAATTATATTAAAGTCAAATATATAGGGATATTGTCATTATTTCTTTCTGCAACCTCCTTGAAAGTTGCTTCTTAGGTGAAGAGCACTTTTTCTTTACAAATTTCATCTCTCCAAAACAATTTTCTGTATCCTCCGTTAGTTAATAGTAATCCAAGTCAACCCATTCTAGCCTATTTCTGCCTTCTTCAGATACATCCAGAAATGAACTAAAGTATTAGCAATTTTCTTTCTTTTTAGAAATGTCAACTACCAGGCATATTTCTCCCACAAGGTTTTTAATTGAGAAAGTATTTTTTCAGGCACCTTAGTATGGCTGTGGGTTTCATTTTATTCAAAATGACATGTAGTACAGGTCATAATCTGCATAGCAGCAGTGGAAATCAGGAGATAGTTGATATATGGTTGATACAGTGATTATTCATGACTGCTGTGTTGAGGAACAAAATAAAAAAACAGTAATTTTTCCAGTGCTCACAAAATGACACTTTCTTAACTGAACATGATTTTATACCTTGTAGTTGTTTCCTCTATATAAATTTGATTTTTTGGTGGCTCATCTGATTTCAGTTTTTAAAATATTTTGATATTCAGGTATATTCCAGAGCACTAGCTTTAAACTCTCAAAAAAAGGAAATACATAGATACAAAGGAAATAAAGTAACAGCTCACATAAAAACCAGTGACATTTTAAAAAAAGAAGTTAAAATCCTTCTAAGCTAGTTTTATATTCATTGCAGAATAGAACAATTACTGTCATGCACCACACTAAAAAGAGTTTATTTAGCACAGTTAAATACACCACCAAATATATTGTTTCATTTTTCTGGTCTGTGTCATCTCTTTGCCTGAAAAATAGCATCAATATCAACTGTGCATGTGAATAAAGCAATATTGTGACTATGTAGAGGGGCTGAGCTAAACCAAAGGGTTTATCAAAATGTTGAAACAAATTACTTCAACAGTGCCATTATCTGAAGGAGCAGGACAAGGGTTAATCTACTGCACTGATGACTAATATTCATGTGGGCAGGTATCAAATAACTCTGTGCGGTAATGTTAAAGGTCTTCCTGACTCAAAGGCATTGTTTGTTCTGAAAGGGTTTGCATTTATTTGGTTGAGAGTAGAGGGGTTGGTTGTTGATCAGGTTGAGGTCACAGAGTAAGATAAGGTTTTGGAAGGAATGTGCCTCTTGTTTTCATTATCCAGAAGGTGTAAAAAACAAGCTTTATAAAGGCATGAAGACCTGCAAAAACATGACTAGCTTGACTGCAACCGTCATTACCTCCATGTTTTCCCTTACCCACTTTATATCTATTAGACAAAATCACTCTTTCGCATTAGCACTACAAATGAGAAGAGTATTCCTTCAGAAGATCATGTAGCAGTCTGGAGCATAGGAAATATTATATTCCTCATTCCATTTTGAATATTTTATTTCTATTGACCTTATAAAGTTACTTGTTGTTGTTGTTATTTGCTGTTGAGTCGGATCCGACTCATAGCAACCCCTCCTTGGGTTTCAGAGGCAGTATCACTACAGAAGTAGATTGCCCCATCTTCCTTCCGAGGAGTGGCTGGTGGGTTTGAACCACCAGCCTTCTGGTTAGCAGTCAAGTGCCTTAGGTACTATGCTACCTGTAATTCTGGTATTTAAAATTCATATACTTAGACATTTCCTCTACATACCAAATATGGGTGTCTTTTTTTTCTTTGAAAACAAGTATTAACATAGAAATAAAACATGTTTACATAAAATACCAATAGGTCAAAGTAACATGTATTATACTTGCCAACAAATATTTATCTATTCATTTATTGACTCATTCAACAAATACTTATTTAGTATCTACCATATGCAAGACAGGAGCCCTGATGGCACAGTGGTTCAAGCATTCACCTGTTAACCTAAAGGTCAGTGGTTCAAAACCACCAGCCACTCTGAGGGAGAAAGGTGAGGCAGTCTGCTTCTGTAAAGATTTACAGTTTTGCAAATCCTATGAACCAGTTCTACTCTATCGTATAGGGCTGCTATGAGTTAGAATCTACTCTACGGCAGTGGGTTTTTAGTTTATACTCCAGACACTTTTCTAGGTATTGAAATTGTAGCAATGGGGGGAAAAAATAATAATGAAATTCCTTCCCCTTCCTCATGATGAGACAACCATAACAAAAATAATTAAAAGATACAATATGCTAGTGATAAATGAAATAAAGAAGAAATAAAGAGGAAAGAATAAGGAAACTGCATGTGTATGGGGGAAGTGTTTGAGGGACTGTGGTAATTCCAGCAGGATGTACAGGAAATTCTCATTAAAGGTAATCTTGGCATAAAGACTTGCAGGAAGTTAGGGAGCAAGCCATGAGAGCTCTGGGAGAGAAGCCTTCAGACAAAGGGAAACTCTCAGGAGCTAGACCCTGAAGCAGGACTTTACCTGGCATCAGCAGAGGGAGCAGAGAGGAGAGTCAGATAAAGGATGATGGCAGAGAAATAGGAGGGTGCCAGAGTGATATTACTTCACCTACATTTTACTAGGATTGCTCTGTGTGCATTATTGTGAATAAACTGCCAAACACAGAGCAGAGAAATCAGCTAAGAGGTTATTGCAATAATCAATAATCTTCTTTTAGAAGACAAAGAATTGTTGTTGCTGTTAGGTGTCCTCGAGTTGGTTCTGACTCATAAATGACCCTACGTAAAACAAAGAAACACTGCCCCATCCTGTTCCATCCTCACAATCATTCCTATGTTTGAGACTATTGTTGCTGCCACTGTGTCAATCCTTCCCATTAAGAAACATCTTTTTTCTCTGATCCTCTACTTTACCAAGCATGATGTCTACACATCAAACTAATAGAAAATAATGCAAAGTAGATATAATCATGCTGCTATTTGATCATCCATTTTATGAATTGCTCAGCACTCCTAAAGTTGCTTCACACTTTTTTTTCTCTTTGTAAGCTTGAAACTTCTAATGTACTCCACTGTATAGCAAACAGAAAAAGCAAATTGATTGCCTCCAACTTCATGAAAAATGTTCATTCATTTTATTCCTTTGGCAAAAATTTATTTTGCATCAAATATGTGCCAGACATAAAGATAGACACCAAAGACATAAAGATGAACAACAAACAGATTTTTCTTCAAACTTTCACAGCAAAATATATATGTAATGCAGTTTCGAAGCACACTGCTAGAGATATGCCCAGGGCTTTACTGGAGCATAAAGATAAACATTTTAGCCTAGGAAATTAGGAAACATTTCTGAGTATTGTTCCTACAAGACTTGACTTCCTCCAAACCCTGGTCCTTAAGTCAATGCAATCCTTTTTTAAGGCTCCCGTTTTAGACATTTGTTGTTGTTAGTTACTTTCAAGTTGGCTCTGACTCACAGCCACTCAGCACAACAGAAGGCACAATCTTCACGAATGTCACCATGCTCAAGTGCATTGTTCGGGCCTCTGTGTACTGTGAGTGCCTTCCAAATTCAGAAGCTCATCTTCCAGCATTATATCAGACAATATTCTGTTGTTCCCAATGAAGTTTTCCATAGGCTACCTTTTGGAGATAGATTGCTAGGCCCTTCTTCCTAGTCTTAGTCTGGATACTCCAATGAAACCTGTCCACTATGGATGATGGAGCTAGTACTTGAAATACCAGTGGCAAAGCTTCCAGCATCATAGCAACATGCAAGCCACTGTGGGACATAAAACTAACAGATGGGTGCTAGATGGTAGCTATATACCTAGCAAATGGCAGTGTTCCAGAGACTTGAGAAAACTGAGTTTTCTATAGATACCTGCATTAGTTTTCTAGACCTGCTCTGACAAAATACCATAAACAGAGTAATATAAGAACAAACCTTTATTGTCTCACAGTTCTGGAGGATAAAATTCCAAACGAACATTTTGGCCAGCCCATGCTTAATCTGAAGGCTCTAGAAGATTATTCTTTCTTCTCTCTCCCAGTTTCTGGTAGCCTCTGGCTTCCCTTGACTTGTAGATGCATTTTACAAGGTTGACCTTCCTTTATCTGATTCTCTTTCTCTTCTCTACTTTTATAAGGATAGCACTCAGATTGAATTAGGACTCATGTTAACTAAAAACATCTTCAAAGACTTTTTCCAACAAACTCACATTCACAGGTACCAGTGGTTAGGACTTCAACATATCTTTTTTGGAAGACATAATTCTCACCATAACAGTAAACCCAACATCCAGTTGTCATCAAGTTGATTCCAACTCTTAGTGACCCCATAAACCAAAAAACTAAAGTCACTGCCTATTCATAGCCCCTCCTTGGGTTTCCAGGGCCGTATCACTATGGAAGTAGATTGCCCAACCTTCCTTCCAAGGAATGGCTGGTGGGTTTGAACCACCAGACTTTTGGTTTAGCAGTTACATGCCTTAGGCACTATGCCACCAGAGTGACCCTACAGGACAGCATAAAAATGCTCCATAGGGTTTCCAAAGCTGTAATCTTTATGGAAGCAGAGTACCACATCTTCCTACTGTGGAGTGGCTGCTGAGTTCAAACTGACAATCTTTCAGTTAGCAGCTGAATGCTTTGACCACTGCTCTCCCAACGCCCTTTAATCTAACCGTTATAAACCAAAAACAAAACTAAACTCACTGTTGTCAAGTCAATTATTTTCCCTCTTGCCCTCACGTCATCATTGTCATTTGTAAAACAGAACAGTTGCACCAAAGTCTGTGCTTGCTCATCCATCAATCCCTTTCTAAAAGTCATCCAAATTTATCTTTAGAATGACAGTTTGCCGGTCCCTAATGATATGAAGATCACTGTTGATTCTCATTATCACACTTGGAAACCTATGAGAGACTGGTAATTCAGTCAGTGTATTGGGGAAAAAGAAATTATATTTACAATGTCATTCATATATAGGTGAAACCAAACCAAAACCAAACTCACTGCCATTGAGTAACAGGCTTACCAAAAAGAAGAACCCAAGATTAATCATTTTATGGTACAGTGGTTAAGTCTTCCCACCAGCTGCTCCACTGGAGAAAGATATGCCAGTTTGCTTTCATAAAGATATACAGCCTTGGAAACCCCATAGGACATTCATACTGTATGAGTCACTATTGACTCAGTGACAATGGTATCGATTATCTAAGGCTAGGTGGCACAACAATCAAGTACTCAGCTGCTGGCTAAAAAGATGACAGTTGTAACTGACATAGCAGCTCCATGGGAAAAAGAACTAACGATCTGTAAAAACCCTATGGGACAATCACGTGGGTCACTACGAATGTGAATTGGCTCAGGACATCTAACAACAATAATATCTATGCCATCTATAATCCCTTTGACATAATGAGCTTTTATTTCATCATTTTTTATGGGCATCCTCATAGCACATGTTGTTGTTGTTGTTGTTATGTGCCGTTGAGTCAGACCTGACTCGAAGCGACCTCTCCTTGGGTTTCTGAGGTAGTATCACTACGCAAGTAGATTGTCCAACCTTCCTTCTGAGGAGTTTGAACCTCAGTCAAGTGCCTTAGGCACGACGCTACCAGAGCTCGTTTATAGCACATACAAATACGTATATAGAAATATTGTTTGCCAAACTTATTTGTTGTCATGGACATATTCCCTTTTGTACAGACATATTTCAGCATCATGTCTTTTGATAGAATATCTCATGCAAATCTGGGAATCTGGTTTGAAAATTTTATCCAACTGTGTTAATTGTATAACATCAATCTAGAAGTTGATAGTCTTACTTGTATGTCACAAGATTCTGGAGTGAATGAAAGAAGGAAGAGGAGGGGAAAAGAAGATTTCTGGGCTGAAATAGCTTGCTGTTAACTCATTTAAACCAGTTACTGCCAAGCGACTCTATTTATTTCAGAGTAGAGCCTTGCTCTATAAGGTTTTTTTGTTTTGTTTTGTTTTGTTATATGGCTGATTGTTTAGAAGTAGTTAACCAGACCTTTCTTCTGTGGTGCTTCTGGGTATGTTTGAACTCCCAACATTATGGTTAAAAGTGAGTGCTTAGGTTACACCGTCCTGTAACTTTGTACCTCATTTACCCCTCCTGATTTCTCATAGAAACTTTTCAAATAGAACACATGAAGAAACAAAATTGCAACAGCATTGTTGTTAGGTACCTTCCAGTCAGCTTGAAGTCATAGTGACCCTATGTACAACACACCCAAATACTGCCTGGTCCTGTGTCATCCTCACAGTCCTTGCTATGCTTGAGCCCATCATTGCAGCCACTGTGTCAATCCATCCCTTTCAGGGTCTTCCCCTTTTTTTGCTGACCCTCTACTTCACCAAGCATAAAATCCTTCTCCAGGAACTGGTTCCTTGTGACCCTAGTAGGTGAGAGAAGTCTGGCCATTCTCACTTCTAAGAGCATTCCAGCTGTCCAAGACAGATTTGTTCCTTCTTCTGGCAGGCATGGTATTTTCAGTATTCTTTACCAACACCATAATTCAAAGGCATTAACTCTTCTTTGGTCTTCCTTATTCATTGTCCAGCTTTCACAAGCATAAGAGGCAACTGAAAGTACCATGGCTTGAGTTAGGCGCACCTTAGTCTTCAAAGTGAGAACTTTGCTCCTTAAACTTTAAAGAGGTCCATTGTAGTAGGTATGCCCAGTGCAATACTACTTTTGATTTATTGACTGCTGCTTCCATGGGTATTGATTGCTGATCCAAGAAAAATGAAATCCCTGAGAACTTCAATCACATCTCCATTTATTGTGATGTGGCTTATTGGTCTAGTTGTGAGGACTTTTGTTTTCTTTATGTTGAGGTGTAATCCACATGGACGATTGCAGTCTTTCATCTTTACCAGTAAATGCTTCAAGTTATCTTCACTTTCAGCAAGTAAGGTGGTGTAATCTACGCATCATAGGTTGTTGATGAGTTTTCCTCCAATCCTCATGCCATGTTGTCCTTCATATAGTCCAACTTCTCAGATTATTTGCTCAGCATACCGATCGAATAAGCACAGTGAAAGGGTACAACCCTGACACAACCCTTCTTGACTTCAAACCATACAGTATCCTTCTTGGTCTATGTACAGGTTCTTTGTGAGCACAATTAAGTGTTTTGGAATTCCCATTCTTTGCAATATTATCCATAATTTGTTATGATCCATACAGTCAAATGCTTTTGCATAGTCAATAACACACAGGTAAATATCTTTCTGTTAGACTGTACTTTCAGCCAAGATCCATCTGACATCAGCAATGATATTCCTTATTCCACATCTTCTTTTGAATCCGGCTTGAATTTCTGGCAGTTCCTTGTCAATGTACTGCTGCAGCCATTTTTAAATTATTTTCAGCAAAATGTGGCTTGTGTGGGATATTAACAATATGGTTCAATAATTTTCACATTCTTTTGGATTACCTTTTTTTGAAATGGGCACAAACATGTATCTCTTCAGTCAGTTGGCCATGTATCTGTCTTCCAAATTTCATGGCATCAGCAAGTGAGCAACTTCAGAGCTGCATCCATTTGTTGAAACACTTCAATGAGTATTTCATCAATTCCCAGTATCTTGTTTTTTGCCAATTACTTCAGTGCAGTTTGGACCTCTTCTTTTGATACCATCAATTCTTCATCTTATGTTACTTCTTTTTTTTTTTTTT
>NW_006922032.1:1851162-1856914 GCF_000298275.1 Orycteropus afer afer | reverse complement strand
AATTGGTTTCCCTTTTCTTTGTTGAAGAGGGTCTGTGCAATCCTTCTTCCTAGTCCGCCATCTTGCCGGAACTCCTCTTATGTTACTTCTTGAAATGGCTGAATGTTGAGCAATTCTTTTTGGTGCAGTAACAGTGTATATTCCTTCCATCTTCTTTTGATGTTTCTTGTATCATTCAATATTTTACCCACAGAATCCTTCAACATTGCAATTTGAAGCTTGAATTTTTTCTTCAGTTCTTTCAAATTGAGAAATGCCGAGTGTGTTCTTCGCTTTGGTATTTTCAAATTCAAATTCCAGGTATTTTCACATTTCATTGTAATATTTTTCTTTGTCCTCTTCTCAAGCAACCCTTTGAAATCTTCTGTTCACCTCTTTTATTTCATCTTATTTTTTTCCCCCATTTGGTTGACCAAGTCTCTGAATTTCTTCACACATCCATTTTAGTCTTTTCTTCCTTTCTTATCTTTTAAATTACCTTTTGCTTTCTTCAGTGATGAAGTTCCTGATGCAATCCCACAACTTCTTTGGTCTTCAGTCATTCATGTGTCAAATCTATTCTTCAGATGGCCTCTAATTTCAGGTGGGATATAATCAATATAGTATTTTGGCTCTTGTGGACTTGTTTTAATTTTTTTTTTTTCAGCCAGAACTTGAATTTGCATATGACCAATTGATGGTCTATTCTGTAGTTATCTCCTGGCCTTGTTTTGACTGATGACATTGAGCTTCTCTGTTGCTTCTTTCCACAGACATAGTTGATTTTATTCTTGTGTGTTCCATCTGGCAAGGTCCACATATAAAGTTACTGTTTATTTTGTTCAAAAAAGGTATTTGTAATGAATGTCATTGGTCTTGCAAAGTTCTACCATGCTATCTCTGGCTTTATTTTTATCATTAAGGCCATATTTTCCAACTACTGATACTTTCTCTTTGTTTCCAACTTTTGCATCCAAAACACCTGAACTCACTGCCATTGAGTCAATTCCAACTCATAGCAAGCCCCACTGGGTTTCTGAGATGGTAAATCTTTACAGAAGTAGATTGTCTCATCTTCTTTGCATGGAGCAGCTGGTGGGTTGGAATCACCAACCCTCTGATTAGCAGTCAAATGCCTTAGGCACTGTACCACCAGAGCTATTTTTTGCATTCCAGTCACCAGTAATTATTAGTACATCTTGATTGCATGTTTGGTCAATTTCAGACTGCAGAATTTGGTAAAAATCTTAAATTTCTTCATCTTTGGCTTTAGTGGTTGGTACTTAAATTTCACTAATAGTATTATTAAATAGTGTTCCTGGTAGGTGTATAGATATTATCTTATCACTAATACCATTGTACTTTAGGATAGACTTGACATGTTCCTTTTGGCAATGAATGTGATACCATTCCTCTTCAATTTGTCATTATCAGCATAATAGACCATATGACTGTCTGATTCAAAATGGACGATACCAGTACATTTCATATTACTAATGCCTAGGATATTGATCTTTATGCATTCCATTTCATTTTTGACAACTTCCAACTTTCCTAGATTCATACAATTCCATCTCAAATATTAATGAAGGTTTGCAGCTGTTTCCTCCCATTTTGAGTCATGTGCCATTGAAAGCGAAGGTCCTGAAAACTTTACCCTATTCTCCTCATTAAGGTTCTAATTTGAGGAAACAGCTCCTCCTCTTCATATTTTGAATGCCTTCCAACCTGAAGGGCTCATCTTCTACCACTGTATCAGACAATGTTTCACTGCTATCCATAAAGTTTTCCACCAATGCATCAGTCAGTTTTCATTGCTATTCATGAGGATTTCAATGGCCAAGTTTTTCAGAAGTAGATGGTCCTGTCCTTCTTCTAAGTCTGTCTAAGTTTACAAGCTTTGCTGAAACCTGTCTAGCATAGGCAACACTGCTGGTATTTGAAATACTGGTGGCAGAGCTTCCAGGCTCACAGCAATATGCAAGCCACCACTGTATGACAAACAACATGTGGTAGGAACAAGGAATTTTAATCAAGATGTACAATACTTCTGGAGGAAAATCCTCCTGAAGTTGGCATTAAGTAGTTTAGAAGAAAGTTCTAGCCACTCCATGTTGAGCCTCTATCTTAAAGCATGCAGATATCAATAGCAAAATATTCATTAAACACATTCATTGGACACTTACTATATTCTAGAATTCAAAGGCGAGAGCATAATTCCTGCTCTCAAGAAAATCAGTCGGTGGGGGGGGGGGGGTTGGGGAGAAGATAATCAAGAAATGCCATATTAAGGATAAACCACCGGATATGTTGGGAGCATTTATCAGTGACATCAAACTGAGCCTAGAAGTGTCAGAAGCATATGTTTTTTCTTAAATAAAATTAGGAGCTAGCAGTAAGATCATAGTGGTGGTGGTGGTGGTGGTGGGTGCATGTGTAGTTGTGTGTGTAGTGTAGTCCAGTATAGTGAAGTTGGATAAGAGACTGAGCAAAGATAGTGCGGAGGTTTTAAAACTGAGTAAGCAGAATGTGAGAAGGATTTGAGGTAAGAGAAAGACTATAAGTAGTTGGTGGAATAATCAGTACGTCCGTGTTGACAGAGTAGAGTCTACTAAGAAAGATGAAAAGGAAGCTATGATAATAATCAGAGGCCAACCATAAAGGCCTTCTATGCCATTCTGAGTTTAGACTTCAGAATTTATTTTAATGGTAAGTCATTAAAAACCTTTAAACAGGTAATAATATCATTAGACTTGTATTTTTAAACAGCAAATTCACTACAGCATGGAGGATGATTAAAGTAGGGAAAGATGGGTGTCAGAGAGACTAGTTAGGTGGCTGTGACAGGAATGTATGACAGCAGTGATGGTGGCCTGCTAAATTAAGGTAATTGCTATAGGAATTGAAAATAACAGCTATAGTAAAGAGAGCTTAAGTAGCAATTAAACTATTCAGAGAGAATACACCAAAAGAGAATCATTAGCTCTTAGTAATGAATTCGATATAGGATATCAGGAAAAAGGATTCATTAAGAATATATCAGGGCTTTTGACTTCAGCAAATGGATAAACAATAGCAACCTTTCAAATTGAGGAAATGGTGTATTTGGAGACAGAATGGAAGGACTAGCAATTTTAGTTTTAGATGTGCTCAGAAATCCCTGAGGGACATCCAAATAGAGATGTCCTTTAGTAAGTTAGATATATGGGTCTGGGAGGAAGAAAAGGTGTGATGTGGAAATTAAAACCACGAGAAAGAAAGTTATTCACGGTGAGCAGCAAAAATGATATGAGAAGAAGACTGGAGGTAGCACCCTGAAAAACGTTTAAAGATGAAACAGGAGCTTAAAAGGTTTAAGGATGACCGAGAGTCAGAGTAGCCAGAGAAGGAGATATAAATTAGATTATGGCATCACAGAAACCAAGAAAAGCAAGGATTATAAAATATTCCTAGTAAAAAATTATAATTCACTATGAATAAGCTAATATTTGTAAAAACACATAGAATGACACTTGACAACACTTGGTACATTCCCTATATGTATATAAATGCTACTGAGAGGCCAAGTAAGTGTGACTAAAATATTCCTCAGCTTCATCAACCTGTCAATACAAATACAGACACACACTAGCAATGATACCTTATTTCCCCTTCTTGCCTCCAGCTGTACATGACTTACAGGAAGACAGGTACAGAATGCCCCACTCAAGTACTCATGTCCTTTAGCTCCAATCATGTTCCTTTGTAAACAACTCCTACATCAGAAAGTACCTCACTATTATCTCTGCTATATGGGCTAACCTTGCGATTTCAATATTCTGAAGTTTCCAGGAGATCACAGATGCACCAACCTTAGAAATAGTAATGTGACATTTGAAATTACTGAGAAAGATGGCAGGATTTAGTTTGAAGAAGCTAGTATCAAGGTGCAGCAGAAGGCAGGTGTTTTTGTGTGTGGAATGCCCCAAAGGCAGGCCTCAGTAAGCCAGCCTGAGCACAGAAGAAGGCAGGTGTTTGTGTACGTGGAGTGCCATGGGGGCAGGCTGGGTAAGCAAGCAGGGTGCAGGAGACAAGGAAATGGGCAGAGCAGTTAAGGGAGACAAATTTGTCTGTCAGTTTGTTGTACTGTGGTGGTGGCTTGAATGTTGCTGTGAGGCTGGAGGCTATGCCACCAGTGTTTCAAATGCCAGCAAAGTTACCCATGGTGGAAAAGTTTCAGCAGAGCTTCCAGACTCAGACAGATTCAGAAGAAGGAAGAGGTCATCTCCTTCTAAAAGAATTGGCCAGTTAAAACCTTATGAGTACCCCTGAAACATTGTCCGATATAGTGCCAGAAGATGAGCCCCTCAAAATATGACTAGGGAAGAGCTACCTCTTCAGAGTAAAGCTGACCTTAATGCTGTGGATAGAGTAAAGCTTTCAGGACCTCCATTTGCTGATGTGGTAAGTCTCAAGATGAGAAGAAACAGCTGCAAACATCCATTAATAATCAGAACATGGAATGTACGAAGTATGAATCTAGGAAAATTGGAAGTTGTCAAAAATGAAATGAACACATAAAGATCAATATCCTAGGCATTAGTGAGCTGAAATGTAATGGTTTTGACCATTTTGAATCAGATAACCATATGACCTACTATGCTGGGAATGACAAATTGAAGAAGAATGGTATGGCATTCATCATCACAAAGAATGGATCAAGATCTACCCTGAAGTATAACGCTGTCAGTGATAGTATAATATCCATACGCCTACAAGGAAAACTGAGTCATCTACTTCCATAGAGATACCACCTTGGACAACCAAGGAGGGGTTGCTATGAGTCAGCATTGACTCGATGGCAGTGAGTTTAGTGAGTTACAAGGAAGACCAGTTAATACTACTATTATTCAAATTTATGCACCAACCTCCAAAGCCAAAGATAGGGAAATTGAAGATTTTTATCAAATTCTGCAGTCTGAAATTGACCGCACATGAAATCAAGATGTGTTAATTATCACTGGTGATTGGAATGCAGAAGCTGGAAACAAAGAAGAATCACCAGTAGTTGGAAAATATGGCCTTAGTGATAGAAATAAAGCTGGAGATTGCATGGTAGAATTGTGCAAGACCAATGAATTATTCATTGCAAATATATTTCCAACAACACAAATGGCATCTATACATTTGCCAAATGGAGTTCACAGGAATCAGATTGACTACATCTGTGGCAAGAGGTGATGGAGAAACTCAATATCTTCAGCCCAAACAAGACCAGGGGCTGACTGTGGAACAGACCACCACCTGCTTTTATGAAAGTTCAAGTTGAAACTGAAGAAAATTAAACAAAATCCACACACAAGAGCCAAAATATGAACTTGATTATATCTCTCCTGAATAGAGACCATCTAAAGAATAGATTTCATGCATTGAACACCAATGACCAAAAACCAGAGGAATTGTGGGATGACATCAAGAACATCATCCACAAAGAAAGCAAAAGGTCATTGAAGAGACAGAACAGGTAGAAAAGACCAAAAGGGATGTCAGAACAGACTCTGAAACTTGCCCTTGAACAGGGAATAGCTAAAGCAAATGGTAGAAATGACAAGATAAAAGAGCTGAACAGAAGATTTCAAAGAGCAGCTCATGAAAATAAAGTCAATTATTATAATGAAATGTGCTAAGACCTGGAGTTGTTGTTGTTGTTGTTATGTGCCGTCGAGTCAGCCCTGACTCATAGTGACCCCTCCTTGGGTTTCCGAGGCAGTATCACTATGGAAGTAGGATTGCC
>NW_006922032.1:1847065-1850462 GCF_000298275.1 Orycteropus afer afer | reverse complement strand
CTATGCAAAAGCATTTCATTGTGTGGATCATAACAAATTATGGATAACATTGAGAAGAATGGGAATTCCAGAACACTTAATTGTACTCATGAAGAAGCAGTCCATAGACCAGTGGGCTGTCATTCAAACAGAATGAGGAGATAGTCCGTGATTTAAAATCAGAAAGGGAGTGCGTTAGAGTTGTAGCCTTTCACATACTTATTCATTCTGTATGCTGAGCAAATAATCTGAGAAGCTGGACTATATAAAGAAAAATATGGCATCAAGATTGGAGGAAAACTCATTAACAACCTGCGATATGCAGACGACTCAACTTCGCTTCCTGAAAGTGAGGATGACTAAAGCACTTACTGAAGAAGATCAAAGACTACAATCTGGAGTATAGATTGCACCTCAATATAAAGAAAGTGAAACTCCTCACAACTGGACCAATAAGCAACATCATGATAAAAGGAGAAAAGACGGAAGTTGTCAAAGACTTCTTATTACTTGGTTCTACAATCAACATCAATGAAAGCAGCAGCCAAGATGTCAGACGACATATTGCATTGGGCAAATATGCTGAAAAGACGTCTTTAAAGTGCTGAAGAGCAAAGATGTCTCCTTGAAGACTAAGGTGTGCCTAACCCAAGCCATGGTATTTTCAATTGCCTCATATGCATGTGAGAGCTGGACAATGAATAAGGATGAACAAAGAAGAGTTGATGCTTTTGAGTTGTGGTATTGGCAAAGAATACTGAGAGTACCATGGGCTGCTAAAAGAACTGACAAATCAGTCCTAGAAGAAATGCAGCTGGAATGTTTCTTGGGAGTGAGAATGTCCAGACTTCGTCTCACCTGCTTTGGTCATGTTGTTAGAAGGGACCAGTCTCTGGAGAAGGATATCATGCTTGGTAAGTGGAGGGTCAGTGAAAAAGGGGAAGGCCCTCAACAAGATGGATTGATACAGTGGCTGCAATTATGGGCTTGGGTGTAGCAGTGATTGTGAGGCTGGCACAGGACCAGGCAGTGTTTCGTTCTGTTGTACATAAGGTCACCATGAGTCAGAGACAACCCAATGGTACCTAACAACAACAAGAACAGTATCAAGGTCGTGATGACATCAATGAATGACAACAAATGACTACAGGGTGAGAGATGTGGGGAACAGGATAACAAAGATTGAGAGGAGGAGTATGAAATGTGCTGAGGGTTTGACATAAGGGAGAAAGTGAATCATCTGGAAACCACACTATGAATAAGGAAGAAGGTAAGATGACTTCTGTTTCCAGAACTGAAGTGTGTGACAATGGGAGAAAGACTATTAGTAGAAAGAGTGTCCAGAAGAATGGAACTGATTTTAGATGAAACTAAACAAAACAAAATTCACTGCCATTGAATCGGATCCCACTCATGGCGACCCCTTATTGGGTTTCCGAGGCAGAATCTCTACGGAAGTAGCTTCCCCAACCTTCCTTACGAGGAGTGGCTCTTGGGTTTGAACCACCAGCCTTCTGATTAGCAGTCAAATACCTTAGGCACTACACCACCAGAGCTCTGATTTTAGGTAAAGCAGGTATAAATCATGCTTTAAAGAACCAGAGGATACAGAGTAATTTGTTTAGTACAGGAGAATGCACACACACACATACAAAAGGTTCTAGAAGTGATCAGTGAGAGAATGGGTCTAGGAAAAAGAAGAGTAGAGCTGTGTGTGGTTGAATTAAGAGAAGGTGGAGCTGTCTCAGGATGAGAATTTGCCAGTCTCTTATTAAATAGACACTTGCAGTGTAAGTTGATTCTTTTCCCAAAGGGGATGATTACAGAGTGGGCAATCATAGCTACTCCTTCCCTACAACTATGATATATATTTGTTAAGAATAGTAAAGACATTTTATTCCCTCTAGAATCTTTTTTAGGTTCTCAGGTTGGGTATGCTTCACTTTTCCATTCATAGTTGCAATTAGGCAAGAGAGTAACAATAGGTTACCAAATGGTTCACCTTAGTGTCACACATACTCTGGGAAAATAGCCCTACCTCCTTCTGTAGATTAGTATCAATTATTCCTGCCAAGATGATGATTACCAGTCATTGATTAAATGAAGTCAGGTATCTTTATAATTTTCTATGCTAAAATGTGTTCTCTGCTTACCTAGGCACAATCTAAGAGAATAGAAGGAAATTTGACCTACTCTGTTCTTAGCCATGACATTATTGACATTGAGATCGGAAAATTCTTTGTTTTGGGGACAGTGTGGTGCATTGTAAAATATTTAGCAGTATCTAAATGTAAATCTGAACTCTGCTCATTAGATGCCAGTTGCATGTCACAAGTCATGACAATAGAAAATATCTCCAGACATTGCCAAACATTCTCAGAGAAACAATATCATCCCAGTTAAGAACCACTGTCCTAGAGTGAACTGAGTGAACTGAGCTTTAGTCATGGTTTTCTCAATGTATCTAGCAGATCTTCATGCACATATCCCTCCTGGCCACTTGCCCTAGTGAGTTAGGATTCTTAGTTGATTATGCAAATTAATTGTTCCCTTTTGCTCCTCTCTAATTCCTGTCCCACCTGGATCATCATAAGAAAACCAATGTCATGATATTGCTTCAATGAAAACTTGTGCAATTGACTTTATTTAAAAACTGCATCTGAATTCACAAGGGTTTTTACTAGGCACATTTAGGCTTTCATTTAATCAATATAGGAGCCCTGGTGACACAGTGGGTAAAGTGCCTGACTTTTAACCAAATGGTCTGGGGTTTGAATCCTGCAGCTGCTTTGGGAGAAAAGACGAGGCAGTCTGCTTCTGTAAGGGTTACAGCCTTAGAAACGTCATGGGGCAGGTTTACTCTTGTCTCTGATAGCATAGTGCCTAAGGCACTTGACTGCTAACCAGAAGGCTGGCGGTTCAAACCCACCAGCCACTCCTTGGAAGGAAGATGGGGCAATCTACTTCGTAGTGATACTGCCTCGGAAGCCCAAGGAGGGGTCACTATGAGTCAGGTCCTACTCGACGGCACATAACAACAACAACAACATAGAGTTACTATGAATCAGAATTGATGGGGAAGCAGTAGGTTGGGTTTGGTTTAATTACTGTATCAGGTAGAATTCAAGAAAACTGTCTTTCAATGAATCATTTGATAAGGCCCACATTCACGTTCACATTTCAGTAAATATTTTATTTATTTATTTATTTTAATTTTATGTTCCTCCACATAAAATAGGAGCTCTGGTAGCATAGTGCCTAAGGCACTTGACTGCTAACCAGAAGGCTGGCGGTTCAAACCCACCAGCCACTCCTCGGAAGTAAGGTTGGGCAATCCTACTTCCGTAGTGATACTGCCTCAGAAACCCAAGGAGGGGTCACTATGAGTCGGAGCGACTCGACGGCAAATAACAACAAC